>NC_085845.1:206258743-206398743 GCF_035594765.1 Anolis carolinensis | reverse complement strand
GCAAGACATCAGGACAAAGGCAATTAATAATAATAATAATAATAATAATAATAATAATAATAATAATAATAGAAGACCTGGCTCTGGCTCATGAATGGGACCCTGAAGAAGGAGACAGAAGGCCTGATCCTTGCAGCCCAGGAGCAAGACATCAGGACAAAGGCAATTAATAATAATAATAATAATAATAATAATAATAATAATAATAATGGAAGACCTGGCTCTGGCTCACGAATGGGACCCTGAAGAAGGAGACAGAAGGCCTGATCCTTGCAGCCCAGGAGCAAGACATCAGGACAAAGGCCATTAATAATAATAATAATAATAATAATAATAATAATAATAATGGAAGACCTGGCTCTGGCTCACGAATGGGACCCTGAAGAAGGAGACAGAAGGCCTGATCCTTGCAGCCCAGGAGCAAGACATCAGGACAAAGGCCATTAATAATAATAATAATAATAATAATAATAATAATAATAATAATAGAAGACCTGGCTCTGGCTCACGAATGGGACCCTGAAGAAGGAGACAGAAGGCCTGATCCTTGCAGCCCAGGAGCAAGACATCAGGACAAAGGCAATTAATAATAATAATAATAATAATAATAATAATAGAAGACCTGGCTATGGCTCACGAATGGGACCCTGAAGAAGGAGACAGAAGGCCTGATCCTTGCAGCCCAGGAGCAAGACATCAGGACAAAGGCAATTAATAATAATAATAATAATAATAATAATAATAATAATAATAATAATAGAAGACCTGGCTCTGGCTCACGAATGGGACCCTGAAGAAGGAGACAGAAGGCCTGATCCTTGCAGCCCAGGAGCAAGACATCAGGACAAAGGCAATTAATAATAATAATAATAATAATAATAATAATAATAATAATAGAAGACCTGGCTCTGGCTCACGAATGGGACCCTGAAGAAGGAGACAGAAGGCCTGATCCTTGCAGCCCAGGAGTAAGACATCAGGACAAAGGCAATTAAGGCCAAGATCGAAAAATCAGCTGATGACCCAAAATGCAGACTGTGCAAGGAAACCGACGAAACCATTGATCATATCCTCAGCTGCTGTAAGAAAATCGCACAGACAGACTACAAACAGAGGCACAACTGTGTGGCCCAAATGATCCATTGGAACTTATGCATCAAGTACCACCTGCCAGCAGCAAAGAACTGGTGGGATCACAAACCAGCAAAGGTCGTGGAAAATGAGCACGCAAAGATACTATGGGTCTTCCGAATCCAGACTGACAAAGTTCTGGAACACAACACACCAGACATCACAGTTGTGGAAAAGAAAAAGGTTTGGATCATTGATGTTGCCATCCCAGGTGACAGTCGCATAGATGAAAAACAACAGGAAAAACTCAGCCGCTCTCAGGACCTCAAGATTGAACTGCAAAGACTCTGGCAGAAACCAGTGCAGGTGGTCCCGGTGGTGATGGGCACACTGGGTGACATGCCAAAAGATCTCAACCGGCATTTGGAAACAATAGACATTGACAAAATTACGATCTGTCAACTGCAAAAGGCCACCCAACTGGGATCTGCGCGCATAATCCGAAAATACATCACAGTCCTAGACACTTGGGAAGTGTTCAACTTGTGATTTTGTGATACGAAATCCATCATGTCTATCTTGTTTGCTGTGTCATACAATAAAATAATAATAATAATAATAATAATAATAATAATAATAATAATAATAACTTTATTTTTATACCCCGCCCCATCTCCCCGAAGGCACTTGGGGCGGCTTACATGGGGCCTTGCCCGATAAAACAATCAAATATCAAAACACAGCAATAAAACAGTTATCCAATAAAAACATCAATTACAGTAAAAACAATAGTTAAAATCAACATGATGCGTCTGCACTGCGGGAGGAATGCGGTTTGATCCCGTTGGGACTGCCAAGGCTCCTGGGAGCTGTCTTCAGCCTCCTTTGCAAAAATGCTGCTGAACTGCAAACTTTTAACAAACTACTAACACTTTAACAAACTTTCCCCCTGTTTTTTATTGGGATCGGAGGTGACCCCCTCCCCCAGGACTCTGTAAAAGATAGCTCAAAACACGGAATTCATAGTTTTGCCAAGGACACCAGGCTGGAATGATGCCATAATCCCCTTTTTCTCCCCATGTGGAAAGCTAAGGCCTTTCCATGGCCCCATGGCCTCGCATGGCAACGCCCCTGTAACCCCAAACTCGCATCTGACCAATTTGGCTATTATTTATTACTGTACATACTCGAGTATAAGCCTAGTTTTTCAGCCCTTTTTTTAAGACTGAAAAAGCCCCCCTTGGCTTGTGTGTGGGTCCTGGTTGGCCTACATTTGGGTCAGCTTAAACTCAAAAATATATCATACATTTATTATTTTTCTCTATTATTATTGGTATTATATTCTCTATTATTATATTCTCTATTATTATTGGGCCGGGCTGTGGCGCAGCTGGCTAGTAACCAGCTGCAATAAATCACTACTGACCGAGAGGTCATGAGTTCGAAGCCAGGGTTGGGTTAAGCCCCCGACCATTAAATAGCCCGGCTTGCTGTTGACCTATGCAGCCCCGAAAGACAGTTGCATTTGTCAATTAGGGAAATTTAGGGATGCTTTATGCGGGAGGCTAATTTAACTAATTTACAACATCATAAAACTGCCAGCAAAACACGAGGAATTGAATGAGGAAGTACAGCCACTAGTGGACGATGAAGCAACAGCTCTCCCTGTGGCCAGAATCGTGAAGCTGGAAAAAAATGTTAAATGCCTCTGTGTCTGTCTATATATGTTGTTTGTCTGTTGGCATTGAATGTTTGCCATATATGTGTTCATTGTAATCCGCCTTGAGTCCCCTTCGGGGTGAGAAAGGAGGGTGGAATATAAATACTGTAAATAAAGTAATAAATAAATATTATTACATTTATTATTTTTCTCTATTATTGTTGCTACTACTACATTTATTTTACTCTGTTTTTATTATTATTATTAATACATCTATTATTTCACTCTGATCTTATTATTATTATTATTATTATTGCATTTATGATTTTACTTTATTATTACATGTATTATTTTTCTATTATGTTGGTGGGCAGGAAAAGAGATTTAAAGATGGGCTCAAAGCCAACCTTAAAAACTGTGGCAGAGACACTGAGAACTGGGAAGCCCTGGCCCTTGAGCGCTCCAATTGGAGGTCAGCTGTGACCAGCAGTGCTGCGGAGTTCGAAGAGGCACGAATGGAGGGCGAAAGGGAGAAACGTGCCAAGAGGAAGAAGGCCCGTCAAGCCAACCCTGACCGGGACCGCCTTCCACCTGGAAACCGATGTCCTCACTGCGGAAGGGAGAACATGCGGGTCAAGAATAGGTCTCTTCAGCCATCTACGGATCCATCCCCAAGATAATAGAAATCCTCGAGCGACGAGGGATCGCCTAAGTAAGTAAGTCCCCAGTTCTGAGTGTTCTGTAAACTCCTGTATGTTATCCACTAAACAGTTGTGGATCTCTGGACCATAATAAAGTTACATACTGTAGAGAAGTTATGTGTTAAACAGAGATTTTTTGATATGATTTTATTTATTTGTTTGTTAAAGAAAAAAAAAGAGTTATATATTAGCAAGGAAAAGCCTAACATGGAAACGAGCTGGAAGCAGCATTTGGTAGGTTGCCATGGTAACACAGCTTCCCTTGGGAGAAAAAGGGGGCGTGGCTAAGTTGACAGTTAGAGTATATTCTCTTTTTAAAAAGGAGTTGCTTTGAGGGTTTAAAAAGGACAGTTGCGGTTAGGTTTTGAAAAGATTAGGAGCTGTGGGAATCAGCTAAGGACGGTAGCTTATGGTCACTCAGGAGAAAGGCTGGTGATATAAGTTGACCGGGTGTTTTATTTACTGTTTGAAGAGAAGTTATTTAAGATATATCCATTCAAGAAAGACTACATTGTAACTTAAGATCCTGAAACATTTATGTATTGGAACCATACGCTTATGTACAAATAAACTTGAATTTTGTTATTGTTCACAAAGATCAATCTCCTTGCCTCTCTGTAAGCCTGAAAGAAACCCATTACCTCATGTTGGTGGCAGTTACCGTACCTATCTATATAAGTTACCGTACTTTCCTATATGTTACCATCTCTACTCATTTAAACCCATCAGTTCTGTTATCCTTCCTTATCCCTAAATCCTCCCTGTCATACATTCACACATCCTCCATCCCTCCCTCTCACACGCGCGCACATCTCCTCAATTGGAGGCAGCCGTGGGATTGAGAAAAAGGATTTCCCCTGCCTGAGTTGAGTACCACAAATTGGGCTCTCTTCACATACATATATATATTATATATGTATGTTAGTGAAGAGTAGCGACATCACACTGGCAACAAAAGTCTGCATAGTGAAAGCAATGGCATTCCCTGTAGTAACCTATGGATGGGAGAGAGAGCGAGATCATAGGGAAGGCTGAGCGGAGGAAGAGAGGGGCTTTTGGACGGTGGAGCTGGAGGAGAATCCCGAGCGTGCCTTGGACCTTGGCAAGAAGATCCACCCAGTCCATCCTCCAGGAAATCATGCCCAATGGCTGCTCACTGGAGGGAAGGAGATGAGAGGCAAAGATGAAGGACTTTGGCCACATCATGAGAAGGCAGGAAAGCTTGGAAAAGATCACGATGCTGGGGAAAATGGAAGGAAATAGGAAGAGAGGCTGACCAAGGGCCAGATGGATGGATCCTTGAAGGGACTGGCCTGACCTTGAAGGAGTTTCAGGTGGCCACAGCCAACAGGGAGCTCTGGCCTGGGCTGGTGTCAGGACCCAGGCTACAGAACACCAATAACCATGCGCAGAGGCCGGATTCTATCTAATATCTTTATTATAGAAATATATAAAGTTAATAAAAACAAGTGAAGAATATAGTTCAGAAGTAGACCTTTCAGGAAAGGTCAAATATAGTCCAGGAAAACAATGTCCAATATGTGATATTAGAGTCCAAAGTTATAATCCACTTGACCGAAACACACACTATTTGGCAAGCAATAGTGTGGGGAACTGTCCATAGTCTTTCGAGGCTTAAGGTAAATCCGAAGGAAACTGGAAAACAAGGCTTGAAACTAGGAAGCAAGGTCCGTGTTAACACGCAAGGCAAGGCAAGACTTGAAACTTGGCAAGATCAAACTTGAAACAAGGCAAACATGAAACAAGAACTGAGTCCATAGAAGTCCGTGAAACAAGGCAAGGCTGGAAACTTGATCCGGGAAACAGGGAACTGGAGTACGAAGTCTACACACGATCTCACTCCTCAAGCTGACAAGTTGACTCCGCAAGGTTTCCTTCGCGGCAAAACACCTAAATAGGGTCTCGTTTCCCGCCAGAAGAACACTTTCCCTGGAGAACGAGAAGTGAAACCCAAACTGTGTCCAGATGCATGACTCCTTAGAATTTCCCAAGGGAAGCAGACCTAATCAGCTAATTGTTTGGCTGCGATTCTGAGGCTCCGGCGATTCGCCTCCCTCGCTCCTCTATCTCTATTATAATTGTCCTTTCGAGAAAACGGGGGAGAATTCTGCCCAAGGCTTGTTTGGCTGACTTCTTGAGGGCAAACATCCTCCAGGTGCAGGGGCTCTGATTCTGGCTGAACCGGTGAAAATCCCATGTTTTCCTCTTCGTCTGCCACAATAGTACTAGGAACGGGACTACAAGGCCCATGAGACATCACAGCTGGTCTATCAGGTCACCAAAAGCTGGAAGCAACTGAACGATTAAACGACAACAGAAAGGGTAATGGGAAAGGAGTCTCTGAGTGGAGTGGACAACAGGTCCCAGAAAGCCCCAGAGCATATACAGAGTGCCCTTGCGATATCATTCATGTTCTAAAAAAGGTAAAGGTTTCCCCTGACGTTGTCCAGTCATGTCTGACTCTGGGTGTTGGTGCTCATCTCCATTTCTAAGCCAAAGAGCCAGCGTTGTCTGTAGACACCTCCAAGGTCATGTGGCCGGCATGACTGCATGGAGCGCCGTTACCTTCCCTCTGGAGCAGTACTTATTGATCTACTCACACTCTGGGTGTTGGTGCTCATCTCCATTTCTAAGCCAAAGAGCCAGCGTTGTCTGTAGACACCTCCAAGGTCATGTGGCCGGCATGACTGCATGGAGCGCCGTTACCTTCCCTCTGGAGCAGTACTTATTGATCTACTCACACTCTGGGTGTTGGTGCTCATCTCCATTTCTAAGCCAAAGAGCCGGCATTGTCCATAGACACCTCCAAGGTCATGTGGCCATGGGCATGACTGCATGGAGCGCCGTTACCTTCCTTCCGGAGCGGTACCTATTGATCTACTCACATTGGCATGTTTTCGAACTGCTAGGTTGGCAAGAGATGGAGCTAACAGTGGCCGCTCACGCCGCTCCCGGGATTTGAACCTGGGACCTTTCGGTCTCCAGCTAGTGCTTTAACGCACTTTGCCACCGGGGCTCCATTCATGTTCTACTTCCCCCCAAAACCCTGCAGAGCTGGGCATGAGGTTGCCAGGCTTGTGTGTGTGTGTGTGTGTGTGTGTTTGTGTGATGATCCCTCTTGATGATCCCAGATGGACGCTTGGATGGAGCTCTCCTTTGGCGCCTGAGTGACCGTCCCCCCCCCACCCCATTCAGCCTGGGGCCCCCATTGTCCAATGTGCCTGCGGCCTGATCAGGAAGCCAGCCCAGAGCTGTGTTTGCAGACATCGCTGCCGGCCTGGCTTGGCTTCATTGCCAGAAGGGTCGGCCATGGAGTGGGCGGCTTCTGAGAAAGCAACACGGCACCCAGGCACCACGAGGGAAGCCCAGGGGATTGGAAAGAGCAGCAGCAGCAAGAGCAAGCACAGAAAGAAGCCCTCCCTGGGTTGCTGTGACCTTTTCAGGATGTCTGGCCATGTTCCAGCAGCATCCTCTCCTGACGTTTTGCCCGCACCTGTGGCTAACGGCATCCTCAGAGGTTCTATTGCCACCAAAGTGCATTTCTCCCTCCCTCTGGTTAGTCTTGACCCTGTGAAGGTCTCTTTGGGTCTTGGTCCAGTCCCGTGGGCATTGGGAGCCCCTTCCAGGGCCGGATTTGGTTGGAAATAGCCACCTTCTACAAGTCGATCTACAAGTTGTTTATGATTTGTTTTTATTGTTGAGTTTTATATTGCTTGTTGCCTGGGTTTGGCCCCATGTAAACCGCCCCGAGTCCCCTCGGGGAGATTGGGCAGGCTATAAAAATAAAATAATAATAATAATAATAATAATAATAATAATAATAATAATAATAATCTCTGAAGTAAGACTGCTACTTGGTTTGTGACTTGTAACTTCTGTCTTACTTCAGCAATAAATCCTTAGGAGCAGTTTCCCAGATGCAGGCACAAGGAGAGCGAAGGCTTAGGCATTAGAATCAGTTTGTTACCAGCAAGAGCTGGCTGCACCTGCTTCTGCTTTATAGCCCTGAGTTCCCCCACAGCTGCTAGGGCAGTTCCCAGTTACTCAGCTGCATTTCTGGCAGCTATTCTAGCTGAACAACGTCTCTGCTCTGTTTCCTTTCTCCTCTCCTGAAATGTAGGTACTTGCAAAATCTCCTCCTCAGATTCCAACTCCCCGTCAGATTCATGAACACTTTTCTGCTCCCCTTTCTCTTCTGAAGAAGAGGAATCCCTAACAGATATGCATCTTTTCCCTTAACTCTATGTTGTTTGAAGCTGTGGGAGGGAGTGCAGACCATGTGACCAGATCTGGGAATATTCATGCTAAGACTCTGATGCAAAAGCTAGTTTGCATCGAAAACAGTACAGAAGTCAGACAGAACAGTATGCAATTGTCAGTGTTAGTGGCTAGTAGCAGTGCTTGAGTAGTCTATTGAGTATGCCAATCATCTTTCTATATAAAATCGTTTCTCTATCCTGATAATTTTAACCTATGTTTATATCTCCATTTCCTTTTCACCTACGCTCTATATATATATATATATATATATATATATATTCTTCTATTTACTGCAATTAAGTAATCATAACAATAATAATAAAATTTTTAATTATTTTTTTCCAGAATAAGCATAGTTTAGTGTAGGTAATACACATAGTAAAATAGATACTCTAACTTGCAGTATTAAATCTGCTCTATTTGTGTCCCTTTTTTCATATCTATATATTAACCCTTCTTTTTCTCTTTTTTCCTTTCTTCTTTTCTTTTTTCCTCTTTATTACTATTGTATTATTATTGTATTATAAAAGAAATCTTAATAAAAAGTATTTTAAAAAAGTATGCTATTGAGTATGCTAGTAACTTTACTTGAGTGTGTTCTAATGTATTATATGTTTTATGATTTTATGTTTATATGTTTTAAATGTATTTATGTGATTGTATTTTATTGTGTATTGCTGGTATTGGTCCCCATGTGAGCCACCCTGGGTCCCTTCGGGGAGATGGGGTGGGATGTAAGAATAAAGTTGTAGTTGTAGTTGTTGTTGTGTAAAGTCAATGTCGGTATGCTGCAGTGCGAAATCAGTCTGTATTGGGTCAATGTTCAAGTCATGTATTAGACTGAAGAGAGTGTTAATCTGTATGCGACAAAGAAGAATCTGAAACAAAACACTTTAGAGAACTTGCTGCTTAAACTCTCAGCCAACAAGCAATGTGCCTGGATGCTGGATGCATGATGTTTGTAAATAAATCAACCATGTTGCTTTTAACGAAGACTACTTATTTTTCGTCTCTTGAGAGCGTGATTTAAAAGCAATACATTTTATGGGAGAAGAGATGTTTCTAGGCAACTGAAACCACACTTCTGAAGGCCTGCTCTCTATTTTGTGCTTTGGCATATCTTTGTTCCTAACAGTTCAGAGAGATAATAATATAATAATAATACTTTATTCTTATATCCCGCCCCATCTCCCCAAGGGGACTCGGGGAGGCTTACAAAGGGACCATGCCCAAACAATATAAAAATACAACAGTAAAAACAAATCAAAACACATCAAATAAATACATCAAGAAAAAGCAGGTATATCAGTCTAACAACCGAGAAACCTGAATTGCCTTGCATGGATAGTGGATATTTGATAAATTGTATTACTGTTTTATCTTTTTTATATTGTGATTTGTATTATGTTGCTTATACTTTGTCCTTATGTTGTTTTGGGCCGCTGCCCCATGTAAGCCGCCCCAAGTCCCCGCGGGGAGATGGTGGCGGGTATAAACAAAGTTATATTATTATTATTGTTATTTTATTGTATGACACAGCAAACAAGATAGACATGCTGGATTTCGTATGACAAAACCACAAGTCTAACATTCCCAAGTGTCTAGGACTGTGTGATGTATTTTTGGATGATACACACAGATCCCAGCAGGGTGGCCTTTTGCAGTTGACAGACCGTAATTTTGTCAATGTCTATTGTTTCCAAATGCCGGCTGAGATCTTTTGGCACGGCACCCAGTGTGCCCATCACCACCGGGACCACCTGCACTGGTTTCTGCCAGAGTCTTTGAAGTTCAATCTTGAAGTCCTGAGAGTGGATGAGTTTTTCCTGTTGTTTTTCGTCAACGCGACTGTCACCTGGGATGGCGACATCAATGATCCAAACCTTCTGATGATGATGATGATGATATTTACTACTAAGGAGAAGATTCACTGAAATGAGGTTTTAACTCTTCTGAGGAAGGTCACACTTGACAAAAGGGTGTGATTATTCCAAATAGTGTGAATGCCACTTGATCTCCAAAAGGGTCACACTTCCAAAAGGCTTTGGAGATTCCTGGTTTTCCAAAAGGTTGTGGTTTTCCAGAAGGTCATGCCTTTCCAAAGGATTCTGCTCCCTTTGGCCACTCCCAGGAGCCACGGGCATCTCTCTTTCTTTCTTTCTTTCTTTCTTTCTTTCGTGCCAAGTGGGCCTGGGCACCCTCTCGGCAGCTGCTGTCCCGTCCCCGTTGCTCACAGCATGCCATCGGTGGGCGAAGCCAATGTGGCCGAGGCCAAAGGGTCCCGGGAACGCGCTTGTGGGCCACGCAGGGCTGAATGGGCACCCGGAGCCCACCTGTCCCCTGAACCGCTGGCAATGCAGACCGCAGGCCAAGTGCTGCCATGAGTCACGGCTGCTGCTATTTGCAAGCCCAGCAGGCAGATGGGCTTTGTGGGCAGGAGGAGGGCATTCCTGGGCAGGGCACCGGGGCTGCAGCAGTGGGAGGGCCCCCCCCTCAAGGGACTGGGCCAAATGTGGGGGGGGGGGGCAACACCCGTGCTTGGATCCCTTCATGCCGGGAGCCAACTCTTCTATCATTCTCTTCTATCATTCTCTTCTATCATTCTCCTCCTCCTCCTCCTCCTCTCCTTCTTCACCAGTGGCTGGATGTTCATCTGTCGGGAGGGCTTGTGTGGTGCTTTCCTTCCTTCCTTTGTGCCTGGCAGAAGTGTGGCTGGACTGGATGGCCTCTAGGGCTCCCTTCCAAGTCTTCTATCCTCCTCCTCCTCCTCTTCCTCTTCTTCTCCTTCTTCACCAGTGGCTGGATGTTCATCTGTCGGGAGGGCTTGTGTGGTGCTTTCCTTCCTTCCTTCCTGCCTGGCAGAAGTGTGGCTGGACTGGATGGCCTCTGGGGGTCCCAAGTCGTCTATCCTCCTCCACTACTACTACTACTACTACTACTTCTTCTTCTTCTTCTTCTTCTTCCTCCTCTTCCTCTTCTTCTTCTTCTTCTTCTTCTTCCTCCTCCTCCTCCTCCTCCTCTCCTTCTTCACCAGTGGCTGGATGTTCATCTGTCGGGAGGGCTTGTGTGGTGCTTTCCTTCCTTCCTTCCTTCCTGCCTGGCCGAAGCGGGGCTGGGCTGGATGGCCTCTAGGGCTCCCTTCCAAGTCTTCTATCCTCCTCCTCCTCCTCTTCCTCTTCCTCTTCTTCTCCTTCTCCACCAGTGGCTGGATGTTCATCTGTCGGGAGGGCTTGTGTGGTGCTTTCCTTCCTTCCTTCCTGCCTGGCAGAAGCGGGGCTGGACTGGATGGCCTCTGGGGCTCCCTTCCAAGTCTTCTATCCTCCTCCTCCTCCTCCTCCTCTTCCTCTTCTTCTCCTTCTTCACCAGTGGCTGGATGTTCATCTGTCGGGAGGGCTTGTGTGGTGCTTTCCTTCCTTCCTTTGTGCCTGGCAGAAGTGTGGCTGGACTGGATGGCCTCTGGGGGCCCCAAGTCTTCTATCCTCCTCCACTACTACTACTACTTCTTCTTCTTCTTCCTCTTCCTCTTCCTCTTCTTCTCCTTCTCCACCAGTGGCTGGATGTTCATCTGTCGGGAGGGCTTGTGTGGTGCTTTCCTTCCTTCCTTCCTGCCTGGCAGAAGCGGGGCTGGACTGGATGGCCTCTAGGGCTCCCTTCCAAGTCTTCTATCCTCCTCCTCCTCCTCCTCCTCTTCCTCTTCTTCTCCTTCTTCACCAGTGGCTGGATGTTCATCTGTCGGGAGGGCTTGTGTGGTGCTTTCCTTCCTTCCTTCCTGCCTGGCAGAAGTGTGGCTGGACTGGATGGCCTCTGGGGGTCCCAAGTCGTCTATCCTCCTCCACTACTACTACTACTACTACTACTTCTTCTTCTTCTTCTTCTTCTTCCTCCTCTTCCTCTTCTTCTTCTTCTTCTTCTTCTTCCTCCTCCTCCTCCTCCTCCTCTCCTTCTTCACCAGTGGCTGGATGTTCATCTGTCGGGAGGGCTTGTGTGGTGCTTTCCTTCCTTCCTTCCTTCCTGCCTGGCCGAAGCGGGGCTGGGCTGGATG
Organism: Anolis carolinensis; assembly: GCF_035594765.1. Lineage (NCBI taxonomy): Eukaryota > Metazoa > Chordata > Lepidosauria > Squamata > Anolidae > Anolis > Anolis carolinensis. The sequence continues at coordinate 206,386,988 of NC_085845.1, read as the reverse complement.
GCCTCTAGGGCTCCCTTCCAAGTCTTCTATCCTCCTCCTCCTCCTCTTCCTCTTCCTCTTCTTCTCCTTCTCCACCAGTGGCTGGATGTTCATCTGTCGGGAGGGCTTGTGTGGTGCTTTCCTTCCTTCCTTCCTGCCTGGCAGAAGCGGGGCTGGACTGGATGGCCTCTAGGGCTCCCTTCCAAGTCTTCTATCCTCCTCCTCCTCCTCTTCCTCTTCCTCTTCTTCTCCTTCTCCACCAGTGGCTGGATGTTCATCTGTCGGGAGGGCTTGTGTGGTGCTTTCCTTCCTTCCTTCCTGCCTGGCAGAAGCGGGGCTGGGCTGGATGGCCTCTAGGGCTCCCTTCCAAGTCTTCTATCCTCCTCCTCCTCCTCCTCCTCTTCCTCTTCTTCTCCTTCTTCACCAGTGGCTGGATGTTCATCTGTCGGGAGGGCTTGTGTGGTGCTTTCCTTCCTTCCTTCCTGCCTGGCAGAAGTGTGGCTGGACTGGATGGCCTCTGGGGGTCCCAAGTCGTCTATCCTCCTCCACTACTACTACTACTACTACTACTTCTTCTTCTTCTTCTTCTTCTTCCTCCTCTTCCTCTTCTTCTTCTTCTTCTTCTTCTTCCTCCTCCTCCTCCTCCTCTTCTTCTTCTTCACCAGTGGCTGGATGTTCATCTGTCGGGAGGGCTTGTGTGGTGCTTTCCTTCCTTCCTTCCTTCCTGCCTGGCCGAAGCGGGGCTGGGCTGGATGGCCTCTAGGGCTCCCTTCCAAGTCTTCTATCCTCCTCCTCCTCCTCTTCCTCTTCCTCTTCTTCTCCTTCTCCACCAGTGGCTGGATGTTCATCTGTCGGGAGGGCTTGTGTGGTGCTTTCCTTCCTTCCTTCCTGCCTGGCAGAAGCGGGGCTGGACTGGATGGCCTCTAGGGCTCCTTTCCAAGTCTTCTATCCTCCTCCTCCTCCTCCTCCTCTTCCTCTTCTTCTCCTTCTTCACCAGTGGCTGGATGTTCATCTGTCGGGAGGGCTTGTGTGGTGCTTTCCTTCCTTCCTTTGTGCCTGGCAGAAGTGTGGCTGGACTGGATGGCCTCTGGGGGCCCCAAGTCTTCTATCCTCCTCCACTACTACTACTACTTCTTCTTCTTCTTCCTCTTCCTCTTCCTCTTCTTCTCCTTCTCCACCAGTGGCTGGATGTTCATCTGTCGGGAGGGCTTGTGTGGTGCTTTCCTTCCTTCCTTCCTGCCTGGCAGAAGCGGGGCTGGACTGGATGGCCTCTAGGGCTCCCTTCCAAGTCTTCTATCCTCCTCCTCCTCCTCCTCCTCTTCCTCTTCTTCTCCTTCTTCACCAGTGGCTGGATGTTCATCTGTCGGGAGGGCTTGTGTGGTGCTTTCCTTCCTTCCTTTGTGCCTGGCAGAAGTGTGGCTGGACTGGATGGCCTCTGGGGGCCCCAAGTCTTCTATCCTCCTCCACTACTACTACTACTTCTTCTTCTTCTTCCTCTTCCTCTTCCTCTTCTTCTCCTTCTCCACCAGTGGCTGGATGTTCATCTGTCGGGAGGGCTTGTGTGGTGCTTTCCTTCCTTCCTTCCTGCCTGGCCGAAGCGGGGCTGGACTGGATGGCCTCTAGGGCTCCCTTCCAAGTCTTCTATCCTCCTCCTCCTCCTCCTCCTCTTCCTCTTCTTCTCCTTCTTCACCAGTGGCTGGATGTTCATCTGTCGGGAGGGCTTGTGTGGTGCTTTCCTTCCTTCCTTTGTGCCTGGCAGAAGTGTGGCTGGACTGGATGGCCTCTGGGGGCCCCAAGTCTTCTATCCTCCTCCACTACTACTACTACTTCTTCTTCTTCTTCCTCTTCTTCTTCTTCTTCTTCTCCTTCTTCACCAGTGGCTGGATGTTCATCTGTCGGGAGGGCTTGTGTGGTGCTTTCCTTCCTTCCTTCCTTCCTGCCTGGCCGAAGCGGGGCTGGACTGGATGGCCTCTAGGGCTCCCTTCCAAGTCTTCTATCCTCCTCCTCCTCCTCCTCCTCTTCCTCTTCTTCTCCTTCTTCACCAGTGGCTGGATGTTCATCTGTCGGGAGGGCTTGTGTGGTGCTTTCCTTCCTTCCTTCCTGCCTGGCCGAAGCAGGGCTGGACTGGATGGCCTCTGGGGGTCCCTTCCAAGTCTTCTATCCTCCTCCACTACTACTACTACTTCTTCTTCTTCTTCCTCTTCTTCTTCTTCTTCTTCTCCTTCTCCACCAGTGGCTGGATGTTCATCTGTCGGGAGGGCTTGTGTGGTGCTTTCCTTCCTTCCTTTGTGCCTGGCCGAAGCAGGGCTGGACTGGATGGCCTCTGGGGGCCCCAAGTCTTCTATCCTCCTCCACTACTACTACTACTTCTTCTTCTTCTTCCTCTTCTTCTTCTTCTTCTTCTCCTTCTTCACCAGTGGCTGGATGTTCATCTGTCGGGAGGGCTTGTGTGGTGCTTTCCTTCCTTCCTTCCTGCCTGGCCGAAGCGGGGCTGGACTGGATGGCCTCTAGGGCTCCCTTCCAAGTCTTCTATCCTCCTCCTCCTCCTCCTCCTCTTCCTCTTCTTCTCCTTCTTCACCAGTGGCTGGATGTTCATCTGTCGGGAGGGCTTGTGTGGTGCTTTCCTTCCTTCCTTCCTGCCTGGCCGAAGCAGGGCTGGACTGGATGGCCTCTGGGGGTCCCTTCCAAGTCTTCTATCCTCCTCCACTACTACTACTTCTTCTTCTTCTTCTTCCTCTTCTTCTTCTTCTTCTTCTCCTTCTTCACCAGTGGCTGGATGTTCATCTGTCGGGAGGGCTTGTGTGGTGCTTTCCTTCCTTCCTTCCTTCCTGCCTGGCCGAAGCGGGGCTGGACTGGATGGCCTCTAGGGCTCCCTTCCAAGTCTTCTATCCTCCTCCTCCTCCTCCTCCTCTTCCTCTTCTTCTCCTTCTTCACCAGTGGCTGGATGTTCATCTGTCGGGAGGGCTTGTGTGGTGCTTTCCTTCCTTCCTTCCTGCCTGGCCGAAGCGGGGCTGGACTGGATGGCCTCTGGGGGTCCCTTTCTCTCCCGGGAAGGGGGAGGCGGGGCTCCTTCTTCCTCCCTTCGGCTTCTTCTTCTTCTTCTTCTCCTGGGAAAAGCACCCCCCCCCCCCAAACCGGGAGAGAGAGAGAGAGCCGGCCAGGTGCGCGCGCAGGAGGGGAGGGGAGGGAGGGGGCGTCGGGGGCGCGCGTGGGAGGGAGGGAGGGGGGGGCGGCTGCGTCAGAGCGGAGAGAGAGAGAGAGAGAGAGAGAGCGAGCGAGAGAGCGAGGATGCGCCGGGAATCCGAATCGGCGGCGCCGGGTCTGGCTGCGTCTTCTTCCTTCTCGCCTTCCTTCCTGGGAGGGGGCCGCCAGGTGAGCAACAGCCAAGCCCTCCCCCCCCCTCTTTTCTGGAGGACCCTTTTTTGGAAGACCCCGAGCCTTCTCCCTGCGCGGGGCGTTTGGAGGGTCTTTCCCGCCTCGGTCTCCCCCACTCTGCCCCCTCTTCTCTTGCCCCCTCCCCTTCCAAGACCGATCAGCCATAAAGGGGTCTTGGGGGGGGGGGGCGATGGGGGTCTTTCTCTCCGGACGGGGCAGCTTGGCTCGATGGCTTGAGCCGCCCGCACAGCCCGCCTCCCCATCTGGCCGGGATGGATGGGACCTTGCCGAACTACGTCTCCCAGGGTCCCACTGCGTGGAGCAGCCCTTCCCAGGCCCCATCTACACTGGCATGCCAAATCCAGATCATCCTCTTTGAGCATGGGAGTGTAGACTCCTATAATCCGGTTCAAAAGCAGATCATAATGTGGACTATGTGATTGGATAATCTGGATTATATGGCAGGGCAGAAGGGACCCCTTGGCACAGAAAGCGCCACTTTGATCCCAAACCCATGGCTAATCAAGCCAATGAACCTTTGGTGGACTACAGGTCCCATCAGCCCTCGAAGCCAAAGGGGGTCTTGATCAAGGGGTGGGGGTCCTGAGTAGCTAGAGCTGCCCCCCAACAACATCTGGGGAGCCAGCCCCCCAATACACGCAAGCAGACATGCAGACAGATGTGTGCCTGGGGTTCTTGTGTGTTTTCCAGGCTGTCTGGCCATAGTCCAGAAGTAGCATTCTCTCCTGATGTTTCGCCCAGGGGTTTCTATGTGTCTTCCGGGCTGTCTGGCCATGGTCCAGAAGTAGCATTCTCTCCTGATGTTTCGCCCAGGGGTTTCTGTGTGTCTTCCGGGCTGTCTGGCCATGGTCCAGAAGTAGCATTCTCTCCTGATGTTTCGCCCAGGGGTTTCTGTGTGTCTTCCGGGCTGTCTGGCCATGTTCCAGAAGTAGCATTCTCTCCTGACGTTTCGCCCAGGGGTTCCTGTGTGTCTTCCGGGGGTATCTGGCCGTGTTCCAGAAGTAGCATTCTCTCCTGACGTTTCGCCCAGGGGTTCCTGTGTGTCTTCCGGGGGTATCTGGCCGTGTTCCAGAAGTAGCATTCTCTCCTGACGTTTCGCCCAGGGGTTCCTGTGTGTCTTCCGGGGGTATCTGGCCGTGTTCCAGAAGTAGCATTCTCTCCTGACGTTTCGCCCAGGGGTTCCTGTGTGTCTTCCGGGGGTATCTGGCCGTGTTCCAGAAGTAGCATTCTCTCCTGACATTTCGCCCAGGGGTTCCCGTGTGTCTTCCAGGCTGTCTGGGCATGGTCCAGAAGTAGCATTCTCTCCCGATGTTTCGCCCAGGGGTTCCCGTGTGTCTTCCAGGCTGTCTGGGCATGGTCCAGAAGTAGCATTCTCTCCCGATGTTTCGCCCAGGGGTTCCTGTGTGTCTGACATAGCTGCCTGGCCATGGTCCAGAAGTAGCATTCTCTCCTGACGTTTCGCCCAGGGGTTTCTGTGTGTCTTCCGGGCTGTCTGGCCATGGTCCAGAAGTAGCATTCTCTCCTGACGTTTCGCCCAGGGGTTTCTATGTGTCTTCCGGGCTGTCTGGCCATGGTCCAGAAGTAGCATTCTCTCCTGACGTTTCGCCCAGGGGTTTCTGTGTGTCTTCCGGGCTGTCTGGCCATGGTCCAGAAATAGCATTCTCTCCTGACGTTTCGCCCAGGGGTTTCTGTGTGTCTTCCGGGGGTATCTGGCCGTGTTCCAGAAGTAGCATTCTCTCCTGACATTTCGCCCAGGGGTTCCCGTGTGTCTTCCAGGCTGTCTGGGCATGGTCCAGAAGTAGCATTCTCTCCCGATGTTTCGCCCAGGGGTTCCTGTGTGTCTGACATAGCTGTCTGGCCATGGTCCAGAAGTAGCATTCTCTCCTGATGTTTCGCCCAGGGGTTTCTGTGTGTCTTCCGGGCTGTCTGGCCATGGTCCAGAAGTAGCATTCTCTCCCGATGTTTCGCCCAGGGGTTCCTGTGTGTCTGACATAGCTGTCTGGCCATGGTCCAGAAGTAGCATTCTCTCCCGATGTTTCGCCCAGGGGTTTCTGTGTGTCTTCCGGGCTGTCTGGCCATGTTCCAGAAGTAGCATTCTCCCCTGACGTTCCCCCCACATCTCTGGCAGGCATCCCCAGAGGTTGTGAGGTAGATGATGCTTGCCTTTCTGTCTGTCTCTCTGCACGAATGCCTTCTGGGCCTCGGTGTGAGAAAGGCCAGCATCCCTCAGCACCGTCCAAAAGAGCCAAAGAAGACCTTAAGATCATGATGGGAGGGAGGGGGCTAGTAGGGTGTATTTAGATGCTGTTTTATGTTTTAATATGTTAATGGTTTAAAATTGTATTTCTATTTTATGTTTTTTTATTTGCTTTGTATAATGAGGCATTGAAGTTCTGCCTAAATGTATGTCGTATGCCGCTTCTGAGTCCCCTACGGGGTGAGAAGAGCGGGATAGAAATGCAGTTAATAATAATAAGAAGAAGAATAAGAATAAGAATAAGAATATAAATACTGTAAATAATAATAATCCCTGGCAACAAGGGGCACCCGGTTGGGGTTCAAGCCCCCCTCCGATCATGCAAAGTGGTTCAATTGGGGAGGGGGTGGGTGTCCTTAATGGGAAGACCCCTTCCGCCCCAGCAAGGGAGATCTAGGCGCATCTACACTGCAGAAGGAAGGAAGGAAGGAAGGAATGCGCGTTGGCACCACTTTTCAGAGCTGTGGCTCAATGTCTGGAGATGTCCTCTGGCACTCTCCGGCAGACAAGGCTGGGTGGGGACCTTGCAAAACTATTCCTCCTCCGTGGAGAGGGTCCCAGGGGCAGAGAAGGGTCTCCTTCCCGAAGCCCCTCTCGGACCCCGGTCCCATTCCTCATCAAGCGCATTAGGGTGGCGCACAAGGGTGCCGCATAAAATGGCCAAAGCAAGGCCTGCCTCTGGGGATTTGGGGGGGGGGGGACCCCTTCCTGTGGATGGCTGCAGGTCCATTGGATGTGAAAGACTGACCTGATTTGCGTTGCTGTGAGTTTCCCAGGCTGCCTGGCCATGTTCCAGAAGCATTCTCTCCTGACGTTTCGCCCACATCTCTGGCAGGCATCCTCAGAGGTTGTGAGGTCTGTTGTAAACAAGACAAGTGGGGTTTACAGATCTGTGGAAAGTCCAGGGTGGGAGAAAGAAAAACCCTTGTCTGTTGGGGGCAAGTGCAAATGTTGCAATTAATCACCTTGATTAGCAATGAAAAGCCTCGCAGCTTCAAGGCCTGGCTGATTCCTGCCTGGAGGGATCCTTTGTTGGGAGGTGCTAACACCTTCTCCCCAACAGACAGTTCTTTCTCCCATCCTGGACATTATTCCATTTATATGTGTGTGTGTGCATGTATATGTATAGTAGAGTCTCACTTACCCAAGCCTCGCTTATCCAAGCCTCTGGATTATCCAAGGCATTTTTGTAGTCAATGTTTTCAATACATCATGATATTTTGGTGCTAAATTCGTAAATGCAGTAATTACAACAAAACATTACTACGTATTGAACTATTTTTCTCTCAAATTTGTTGTATAACGTGATGTTTTGGTGCTTAATTTGTAAAATCATAACCTAATTTGATGTTTAATAGGCTTTTCCTTAATCCCTCCTTATTATCCAACATATTTGCTTATCCAATGTTCTGCCGGCCCATTTATGTTCGATAAGCGAGACTCTACTGTATATATGAATGTAATGTGCATAATTAGGACTGAGTTAACAACAAAACCACTGGGCCAAATCACACCAGATTTGGCCACAATACTCATCACTTTTCCAAGGAGTGACCTTGCAGCTTCGGAGCCTGACTGCTTCATACCTAAGAGATTCCATTGTTACCCAACTTCAGTATCATTGAATACCCTTGCAGCTCCAAAGACTGGCTGCTTCATACCTAGGGGAATCCTTTCTAGGCCATCTTGAATGCCATGAAGAAAACCCCACCTAGGACTATGCCACAGCAACGCGTGGCCGGGCACAGCTAGTGTGTGTGTGTGTATATATATATATATATATACACATATACACACACACACACACATATATACATACAGTAGTCTCACTTATCCAAGCTAAATGGGCCGGCAGAAGCTTGGATAAGCGAATATCTTGGATAATAAGGAGGGATTAAGGAAAAGCCTATTAAACATCAAATTAGGCACCAAAATATCATGTTATACAACAAATTTGACAGAAAAAGTAGTTCAATACGCAGCAATGTTATGTTGTAATTACTGTATTTATGAATTTAGCACCAAAATATCATGATATATTGAAAACATTGGCTACAAAAATGGCTTGGATTATCCAGAAGCTTGGCTAAGCGAGGCTTGGATAAGTGAGACTCTACTGTACATACATACATACATATACATACACCAGTTTCCTAGTTTCCAACAGACTTCACAACCTCTGAGGAGGCCTGCCATAGATGTGGGCGAAACATCAGGAGAGAATGCTTCTGGAACATGGCCATACAATCACAGCAACCCAGTGATCCCGGCCATGAAAGCCTTCGACAACTCTTTGACTCTATTTGGCGCACATTTGTTCAGGGATGATGACAACGATGACTCAATATTACCTCGCCATGGGTGCCAAATCCATGGACGTGGATTGTTGTTTATTGTTTATTCTTTCCATTGGATGCCAATTCCGGTGATGGGCTTAATGCAGGCATGGGCCAACTTCGGCCCCCCCTCCAGGCGTTTTGGACTACAACTCCCACAATTCCTAGCCACCAGTAGGCTGTTAAGAATTGTGGGAGTTGTGGTCCAAAACACCTGACTGATTTAATGCCATGAATGTTGTGTGTCCACAACCTTGACCTTAAAGGCAGTTCTGGGGGTTGCCGTGAACTCCTTGGGGGTCAGTTTGGCCATTGGCTGGCCGAAGGCGGTTGCCTCAGGCCGCAGGTGTTGACTGTCCTTAAAAAGGTTGCAGAGGATTAACTTCTTCATTGTTCTTGCTGTTGTTGTTTTGTTTTGTGTGTGTGTTGTTTTTTTGGGAAGGAAGGATAAATATCTGTGGGGTTTTCTACCTTGTGACCTGGGGATAAGGATAGTTGGTGTCATCTGGAGCAGTGGTGGCAATGTAGAAGGGGCACAGAACCAGAATCTTTGATTTTCGAAGGGAACCCCAAAGGTCATCTAGTCCAGCCCCATTCTGACAAAGCTAAAGCTTCCAATCTCTTATCTGGAGCTTCCTCGAGGCAGCAGCCCACATTCCACTTCTGAAAACCTCTTGCATCTGAGAGGTTTAGGGTGGGATTTGGATGTCCCGGGTCACATTCTTGTCTCATGAGCCGCAGAAACAAGCTCCCTCCTTGTTCTACGAGATCCCTTCAAAGGCGTAGAGATAAAGATAGCCGTTGAGATACCTCCCAGGCTTCCCTTCTCCAGCAAAACACGCACAACAGGCCACCCAATTCAGTCATTCCCCAAAACCTTTGGCCGTTTTGGACACGTTCCCTCTTGTCCGTTGCTTCCTTGAGTTGTTTTGCCCAGAACTGGACGCAGGGGTGTATTTGGTGCCCAAAAACGGACACAGGGTCATCATCCCAGGAGAGACCTTCTGGAGAGTGACCTTCTTCCATCCAGACCAGGCGTGGGAACACTTTTGGACTTCAACTCCCACCATTCCTAACAGCCTCCATCCGGCCCTTTTCTTTTCCTCATGTCTAGATCAGTGTTTCTCAACATGGGGGTCGGGACCCCTAAAGGGGTCTCAAGGGGGTATCAGAGGGGTCATCAAAGACCATCAGAAAACACATTAATTCACAGTGCTCTCTGGAGATAGATGAACTACATCTCCCCTAAATCACTGTCAATTCCTTCCAAATCCTTCCAGAATTTTCTGTTGGAAATGAGAATTCTGTGTGCCAAGTTTGGTTCAATTCTACCATTGGTGCAGTTCAGAATGCTCTTTGGTTGTAGGTGAACTATAAATCCCAGCAACTACAACTCCCAAATGTCAAGGTCTATTATTCCCAAACTCCACCAGTGTTCATATTTGGACATATTGAGTATTCATGCCAAGTTTGGTCAACATCCATCAATGTTTGAGTCCACAGTGCTCTCTGGATTAAGGTGAACTATAACTCCCAAACTCAGGGTCAATGCCACCAAACCCTTCTAGTATTTCCTGTTGGTCGTGGGATTTCTGTGTGCCAAGTTTGGTTCAGTTCCATCATTGGTGGAGTGCAGGATGCTCTTTGATTGTAGGTGAACTATAAATCCCAGCAACTATAACTCCCAATGGCAAAATCAATCCCCCTTAACCCCACCAGTATTCAAATTTGGGCATATCAGGTATTTGTGCCAAATTTAGTCCAGTGAATGAAAACACATCCTGCATATCAGATATTTACATTATGATTCATAACAGGAGCAAAATGACAGTTACGAAGTCGCAATGAAAATGGGACTCTCTGCCTCGGAGGCCAGTGGAAGCTCCTTCCTTGGAAGCTTTTAAACAGAGGCTGGATGGCCATCTGTTGGGGATGGTTTGATTGTGCTTTTCCTGCAGAGCAGGAGGTTGGACTAGATGTCCTTTAGAGGTCTCTTCCAACTCTATTATTCTATGATTCTCTGACAAAATAGAAGCCCCCAGTGGCACAGCGGATTAAACTGCTGAGCTGCTGAACTTGCTGACTGAAAGGTCGGAGGTTCAAATCCGGGGAGCGGGGTGAGCTCCCGCTGTTAGCCCCAGCTTCTGCCAACCTAGAAGTTCGAAAACATGCAAATGTGAGTAGATCAATAGGTACTGCTTTGGCAGGAAGGTAATGACGTTTCATGATCACATGACCTTGGAGGTGTCTGTGGACAACACCGGCTCTTGGGCTTAGAAATGGAGATGAACACAGATGGACATGACTAGGCTTCATATCAGGGAAAACCCTTTACCTTACCTTACGGCATACAGTAATGCAATACTGTACATTTCTCCCTGTTGGAATTCAGTTTGTGAGTGTGGGCCAATCCGCTCTCTCATCTGTGAAGGTCATTTTGGACCCTGACCAAAATGAGCCATCCCTCCCAGTTTGGCCCCATCTGCACATTTAATAAGCATGCCTTCTTTCCCATTGGTAACGATCCCTAATAGCCCCCAAAGGCCCAGTAGAAGACCCCCTGCATGGGCCCCAAATAGTGGCACGCTCTGCATTTGCTTCCGTTCCTGCAGTTGCTCCAAGCCCTGCATAAAATAGGGCCAGAGTGTAATAATAATAATAATAATAATAAATATCTGGGCATACTACAGCTGGACAACATCAAGCATGAACATGTGAAGACTGTGGTCAGCAAAGAATACACACAAAGGGTCAGAAAAATTCTCAAAAGCAAGCTCAATGGAGGCAACACCATCACGGCCATAAACACCTGGGCCATACCTGTCATAAGATATACTGCTGGCATTATAAACTGGACACAGGTGGAACTGGACAATTTGGACAGAAAAGCAAGAAAACTCATGACCATTCATCATTCCCTGCACCCTCGCAGTGATGTTGACCAGCTGTATCTGCCTAGAAGATCAGGGGGCAGAGGACTCTTGCAAGTAAAACAAGCAGTCAAAGAAGAAGAACATGCCCTGGCAGAAGATGGAAAGCAAAGTGAAGAACCTGCTTTGATTGAAGTCAAAAATCAGAAACTCCTCAAAGCACAGCAGACAAAGAATCAGTACAAGAAAACTGCACTACAAACTGGAGCTGACAGCTGGCACAACAAAACATTGCATGGAAAGTTCCTTGACAAAATTGAAGGAAAAGCTGACAAGGAGAAGACCTGGCTCTGGCTCACGAATGGGACCCTGAAGAAGGAGACAGAAGGCCTGATCCTTGCAGCCCAGGAGCAAGACATCAGGACAAAGGCCATTAATAATAATAATAATAATAATAATAATAATAATAATAGAAGACCTGGCTCTGGCTCACGAATGGGACCCTGAAGAAGGAGACAGAAGGCCTGATCCTTGCAGCCCAGGAGCAAGACATCAGGACAAAGGCAATTAATAATAATAATAATAATAATAATAATAATAGAAGACCTGGCTCTGGCTCACGAATGGGACCCTGAAGAAGGAGACAGAAGGCCTGATCCTTGCAGCCCAGGAGCAAGACATCAGGACAAATAATAAAAATAATAATAATAATAATAATAGAAGACCTGGCTCTGGCTCACGAATGGGACCCTGAAGAAGGAGACAGAAGGCCTGATCCTTGCAGCCCAGGAGCAAGACATCAGGACAAAGGCAATTAATAATAATAATAATAATAATAATAATAATAATAATAATAATAGAAGACCTGGCTCTGGCTCACGAATGGGACCCTGAAGAAGGAGACAGAAGGCCTGATCCTTGCAGCCCAGGAGCAAGACATCAGAACAAAGGCAATTAATAATAATAATAATAATAATAATAATAAGGAGAAGACCTGGCTCTGGCTCACGAATGGGACCCTGAAGAAGGAGACAGAAGGCCTGATCCTTGCAGCCCAGGAGCAAGACATCAGGACAAATAATAAAAATAATAATAATAATAATAATAGAAGACCTGGCTCTGGCTCACGAATGGGACCCTGAAGAAGGAGACAGAAGGCCTGATCCTTGCAGCCCAGGAGCAAGACATCAGAACAAAGGCAATTAATAATAATAATAATAATAATAATAATAATAATAATAAGGAGAAGACCTGGCTCTGGCTCACGAATGGGACCCTGAAGAAGGAGACAGAAGGCCTGATCCTTGCAGCCCAGGAGCAAGACATCAGGACAAATAATAAAAATAAAAATAATAATAATAATAGAAGACCTGGCTCTGGCTCACGAATGGGACCCTGAAGAAGGAGACAGAAGGCCTGATCCTTGCAGCCCAGGAGCAAGACATCAGGACAAAGGCAATTAATAATAATAATAATAATAATAATAATAATAATAATAATAATAATAGAAGACCTGGCTCTGGCTCACGAATGGGACCCTGAAGAAGGAGACAGAAGGCCTGATCCTTGCAGCCCAGGAGCAAGACATCAGGACAAATAATAATAATAATAATAATAATAATAATAATAATAATAATAATAAGGAGAAGACCTGGCTCTGGCTCACGAATGGGACCCTGAAGAAGGAGACAGAAGGCCTGATCCTTGCAGCCCAGGAGCAAGACATCAGAACAAATTAAATCCAAGGCCAAGATTGAAAAATCAACTGATGACCCAAAATGCAGACTGTGCAAGGAAGCTGACGAAACCATGGATCATATGCTTAGCTGCTGTAAGAAAATCGCACAGACAGACTACAAACAGAGGCACAACTGTGTGGCCCAAATGATCCATTGGAACTTATGCCTCAAGTACCACCTTCCCAGCAGCAAAGAACTGGTGGGATCACAAACCTGCAAAAGTATTGGAAAATGAGCACGCAAAGATACGGTGGGACTTCCGAATGCAGACTGACAAAGTTCTGGAACACAACACACCAGACATCACAGTTGTGGAAAAGAACAAGGTTTGGATCATTGATGTTGCCATCCCAGGTGACAGTCGCATAGATGAAAAACAACAGGAAAAACTCAGCCGCTCTCAGGACCTCAAGATTGAACTTCAAAGACTCTGGCAGAAACCAGTGCAGGTGGTCCCGGTGGTGATGGGCACATTGGGTGCCGTGCCAAAAGATCTCAGCCGGCATTTGGAAACAATAGACATTGACAAAATTACGATCTGTCAACTGCAAAAGGCCACCCAACTGGGATCTGCACACATCATCCGAAAATACATCACACAGTCCTAGACACTTGGGAAGTGTTCGACTTGTGGTTTTGTGAAATGAAATCCAGCATGTCTATCTTGTTTGCTGTGTCATACAACATCGTTGTGTCAATAATAATAATATAATAATAATAATAATTTATTTTTATACCCCGCTTCCATCTCCCCGAAGGGACTCGGGACGACTTACATGGGACGAATCCCAGATAAAACAATAAAACATAGAGAAACATCAAAACGCAACACGGTTATTAAAATCAACATTCCAAAACAAAACAAAAGAAATAATCATGTTAAAAGCATATTAAAAAGTGTTGCTTGCTTCCCCCTCCAGATTCTCCCCACGTCCCTTTCCCAGCCACACCATTAAGACTAACCGGTTTTTTATGTCGGCATGGCTGCTTTTATCCGTAAGTGTTTGTGCTAAAATAAAAACCAATTAGGGTGCATCTGCACTGTGGGATGAATGCGGTTTGACCCCACTTGAACTGCCATGTTCCAATGCTATTGAATCAAGGGAGTTGCAGTTCCACAAGGCCATTAGCCTTCTTTGCTGAATAGGGCTGGTGCCTCACCAAACTACAACTCCCAGTATTGCATAACATGGAGCCCAGTCAGTGAAAGTGGGGTCAAACTACATTATTTCTACAGTGTAGATGCACTTAAGAGGAGCCCCTGGTGGCGCAGTGTGTTAGAGCGCTGAGCTGCTGAACTTGCAGACTGAAAGATCCCAGGTTCAAATCCCGGGAGCGGAGCAAGCACCCGCTGTTAGCTCCAGCTTCTGCCAACCTAGCAGTTGGAAAACATGCCAATGTGAGTAGATCAATAGGTACTGCTCCGGCAGGAAGGTAACGGCGCTCCATGCAGTCATGCTGGCCACATGACCATGGAGGAGTCTACGGACAACGCCGGCTCGTTGGCTTAGAAATGGAGATGAGCACCAACCCCGAGAGTTGGACACGACTGGACTTAACATCAGGGGAAACCTTGACCTTTACTTTTAGATGCACCTGAAACTATAACTCCCATGCTCCTCTAGCATTGAGAAATGGGATTTAACGTGGGGTCAGACTGCATTATTTCTACAGTGTAGATGCTTTTACTTACTTACTTCTAGAGGAGGCTAAAGGCCTTGTGAAACTATAACTCCCATGCTCCTCTAGCATTGAGAAATGGGATTTAACTTGGGGTCAGACTGCATTATTTCTACAGTGTAGATGCTTTTACTTACTTACTTCTAGAGGAGGCTAAAGGCCTTGTGAAACTATAACTCCCATGCTCCTCTAGCATTGAGAAATGGGATTTAACTTGGGGTCAGACTGCATTATTTCTACAGTGTAGATGCTTTTACTTACTTAATTCTAGAGGAGGCTAAAGGCCTTGTGAAACTATAACTCCCATGCTCCTCTAGCATTGAGAAATGGGATTTAACGTGGGGTCAGACTGCATTATTTCTACAGTGTAGATGCTTTTACTTACTTACTTCTAGAGGAGGCTAAAGGCCTTGTGAAACTATAACTCCCATGCTCCTCTAGCATTGAGAAATGGGATTTAACGTGGGGTCAGACTGCATTATTTCTACAGTGTAGATGCTTTTACTTACTTACTTCTAGAGGAGGCTAAAGGCCTTGTGAAACTATAACTCCCATGCTGCTCTAGCATTGAGAAATGGGATTTAACGTGGGGTCAGACTGCATTATTTCTACAGTGTAGATGCTTTTACTTACTTACTTCTAGAGGAGGCTAAAGGCCTTGTGAAACTATACCTCCCATGCTGCTCTAACATTGAGAAATGGGATTTAACATGGGGTCAGACTGCATTATTTCTACAGTGTAGATGCTTTTACTTACTTACTTCTAGAGGAGGCTAAAGGCCTTGTGAAACTATAACTCCCATGCTCCCCTAGCATTGAGAAATGGGATTTAACGTGGGGTCAGACTGCATTATTTCTACAGTGTAGATGCTTTTACTTACTTACTTCTAGAGGAGGCTAAAGGCCTTGTGAAACTATAACTCCCATGCTCCTCTAGCATTGAGAAATGGGATTTAACGTGGGGTCAGACTGCATTATTTCTACAGTGTAGATGCTTTTACTTACTTACTTCTAGAGGAGGCTAAAGGCCTTGTGAAACTATAACTCCCATGCTCCCCTAGCATTGAGAAATGGGATTTAACGTGGGGTCAGACTGCATTATTTCTACAGTGTAGATGCTTTTACTTACTTACTTCTAGAGGAGGCTAAAGGCCTTGTGAAACTATAACTCCCATGCTGCTCTAGCATTGAGAAATGGGATTTCACGTGGGGTCAGACTGCATTATTTCTACAGTGTAGATGCTTTTACTTACTTACTTCTAGAGGAGGCTAAAGGCCTTGTGAAACTATAACTCCCATGCTCCCCTAGCATTGAGAAATGGGATTTAACGTGGGGTCAGACTGCATTATTTCTACAGTGTAGATGCTTTTACTTACTTAATTCTAGAGGAGGCTAAAGGCCTTGTGAAACTATAACTCCCATGCATCTCTAGCATTGAGAAATGGGATTTAACGTGGGGTCAGACTGCATTATTTCTACAGTGTAGATGCTTTTACTTACTTACTTCTAGAGGAGGCTAAAGGCCTTGTGAAACTATACCTCCCATGCTCCTCTAGCATTGAGAAATGGGATTTAACATGGGGTCAGACTGCATTATTTCTACAGTGTAGATGCTTTTACTTACTTACTTCTAGAGGAGGCTAAAGGCCTTGTGAAACTATAACTCCCATGCTCCCCTAGCATTGAGAAATGGGATTTAACGTGGGGTCAGACTGCATTATTTCTACAGTGTAGATGCTTTTACTTACTTACTTCTAGAGGAGGCTAAAGGCCTTGTGAAACTATAACTCCCATGCTCCCCTAGCATTGAGAAATGGGATTTCACGTGGGGTCAGACTGCATTATTTCTACAGTGTAGATGCTTTTACTTACTTACTTCTAGAGGAGGCTAAAGGCCTTGTGAAACTATAACTCCCATGCTCCTCTAGCATTGAGAAATGGGATTTCACGTGGGGTCAGACTGCATTATTTCTACAGTGTAGATGCTTTTACTTACTTACTTCTAGAGGAGGCTAAAGGCCTTGTGAAACTATACCTCCCATGCTCCCCTAGCATTGAGAAATGGGATTTAACGTGGGGTCAGACTGCATTATTTCTACAGTGTAGATGCTTTTACTTACTTACTTCTAGAGGAGGCTAAAGGCCTTGTGAAACTATAACTCCCATGCTCCCCTAGCATTGAGAAATGGGATTTAACGTGGGGTCAGACTGCATTATTTCTACAGTGTAGATGCTTTTACTTACTTACTTCTAGAGGAGGCTAAAGGCCTTGTGAAACTATAACTCCCATGCTCCCCTAGCATTGAGAAATGGGATTTCACGTGGGGTCAGACTGCATTATTTCTACAGTGTAGATGCTTTTACTTACTTACTTCTAGAGGAGGCTAAAGGCCTTGTGAAACTATAACTCCCATGCTCCCCTAGCATTGAGAAATGGGATTTAACGTGGGGTCAGACTGCATTATTTCTACAGTGTAGATGCTTTTACTTACTTACTTCTAGAGGAGGCTAAAGGCCTTGTGAAACTATAACTCCCATGCTGCTCTAGCATTGAGAAATGGGATTTCACGTGGGGTCAGACTGCATTATTTCTACAGTGTAGATGCTTTTACTTACTTACTTCTAGAGGAGGCTAAAGGCCTTGTGAAACTATAACTCCCATGCTCCCCTAGCATTGAGAAATGGGATTTAACGTGGGGTCAGACTGCATTATTTCTACAGTGTAGATGCTTTTACTTACTTAATTCTAGAGGAGGCTAAAGGCCTTGTGAAACTATAACTCCCATGCATCTCTAGCATTGAGAAATGGGATTTAACGTGGGGTCAGACTGCATTATTTCTACAGTGTAGATGCTTTTACTTACTTACTTCTACAGGAGGCTAAAGGCCTTGTGAAACTATACCTCCCATGCTCCTCTAGCATTGAGAAATGGGATTTCACGTGGGGTCAGACTGCATTATTTCTACAGTGTAGATGCTTTTACTTACTTACTTCTAGAGGAGGCTAAAGGCCTTGTGAAACTATAACTCCCATGCTCCCCTAGCATTGAGAAATGGGATTTCACGTGGGGTCAGACTGCATTATTTCTACAGTGTAGATGCTTTTACTTACTTACTTCTAGAGGAGGCTAAAGGCCTTGTGAAACTATAACTCCCATGCTCCTCTAGCATTGAGAAATGGGATTTAACGTGGGGTCAGACTGCATTATTTCTACAGTGTAGATGCTTTTACTTACTTACTTCTAGAGGAGGCTAAAGGCCTTGTGAAACTATACCTCCCATGCTCCTCTAGCATTGAGAAATGGGATTTAACTTGGGGTCAGACTGCATTATTTCTACAGTGTAGATGCTTTTACTTACTTACTTCTAGAGGAGGCTAAAGGTCTTGTGAAACTATAACTCCCATGCATCTCTAGCATTGAGAAATGGGATTTAACGTGGGGTCAGACTGCATTATTTCTACAGTGTAGATGCTTTTACTTACTTACTTCTAGAGGAGGCTAAAGGCCTTGTGAAACTATACCTCCCATGCTGCTCTAGCATTGAGAAATGGGATTTAACGTGGGGTCAGACTGCATTATTTCTACAGTGTAGATGCTTTTACTTACTTAATTCTAGAGGAGGCTAAAGGCCTTGTGAAACTATAACTCCCATGCTCCCCTAGCATTGAGAAATGGGATTTAACGTGGGGTCAGACTGCATTATTTCTACAGTGTAGATGCTTTTACTTACTTACTTCTAGAGGAGGCTAAAGGCCTTGTGAAACTATAACTCCCATGCTCCCCTAGCATTGAGAAATGGGATTTAACTTGGGGTCAGACTGCATTATTTCTACAGTGTAGATGCTTTTACTTACTTACTTCTAGAGGAGGCTAAAGGCCTTGTGAAACTATAACTCCCATGCTCCCCTAGCATTGAGAAATGGGATTTAACTTGGGGTCAGACTGCATTATTTCTACAGTGTAGATGCTTTTACTTACTTACTTCTAGAGGAGGCTAAAGGCCTTGTGAAACTATAACTCCCATGCTCCCCTAGCATTGAGAAATGGGATTTAACTTGGGGTCAGACTGCATTATTTCTACAGTGTAGATGCTTTTACTTACTTACTTCTAGAGGAGGCTAAAGGCCTTGTGAAACTATAACTCCCATGCTCCCCTAGCATTGAGAAATGGGATTTAACGTGGGGTCAGACTGCATTATTTCTACAGTGTAGATGCTTTTACTTACTTACTTCTAGAGGAGGCTAAAGGCCTTGTGAAACTATAACTCCCATGCTCCCCTAGCATTGAGAAATGGGATTTCACGTGGGGTCAGACTGCATTATTTCTACAGTGTAGATGCTTTTACTTACTTACTTCTAGAGGAGGCTAAAGGCCTTGTGAAACTATAACTCCCATGCTCCCCTAGCATTGAGAAATGGGATTTCACGTGGGGTCAGACTGCATTATTTCTACAGTGTAGATGCTTTTACTTACTTACTTCTAGAGGAGGCTAAAGGCCTTGTGAAACTATACCTCCCATGCTCCCCTAGCATTGAGAAATGGGATTTAACGTGGGGTCAGACTGCATTATTTCTACAGTGTAGATGCTTTTACTTACTTACTTCTAGAGGAGGCTAAAGGCCTTGTGAAACTATACCTCCCATGCTCCCCTAGCATTGAGAAATGGGATTTAACGTGGGGTCAGACTGCATTATTTCTACAGTGTAGATGCTTTTACTTACTTACTTCTCGAGGAGGCTAAAGGCCTTGTGAAACTATAACTCCCATGCTCCCCTAGCATTGAGAAATGGGATTTAACGTGGGGTCAGACTGCATTATTTCTACAGTGTAGATGCTTTTACTTACTTACTTCTAGAGGAGGCTAAAGGTCTTGTGAAACTATAACTCCCATGCTCCTCTAACATTGAGAAATGGGATTTAACGTGGGGTCAGACTGCATTATTTCTACAGTGTAGATGCTTTTACTTACTTACTTCTCGAGGAGGCTAAAGGCCTTGTGAAACTATAACTCCCATGCTCCCCTAGCATTGAGAAATGGGATTTAACGTGGGGTCAGACTGCATTATTTCTACAGTGTAGATGCTTTTACTTACTTACTTCTAGAGGAGGCTAAAGGCCTTGTGAAACTATAACTCCCATGCTCCTCTAGCATTGAGAAATGGGATTTAACATGGGGTCAGACTGCATTATTTCTACAGTGTAGATGCTTTTACTTACTTAATTCTAGAGGAGGCTAAAGGCCTTGTGAAACTATAACTCCCATGCTCCTCTAGCATTGAGAAATGGGATTTAACATGGGGTCAGACTGCATTATTTCTACAGTGTAGATGCTTTTACTTACTTACTTCTAGAGGAGGCTAAAGGCCTTGTGAAACTATAACTCCCATGCTCCTCTAGCATTGAGAAATGGGATTTAACTTGGGGTCAGACTGCATTATTTCTACAGTGTAGATGCTTTTACTTACTTAATTCTAGAGGAGGCTAAAGGCCTTGTGAAACTATAACTCCCATGCTCCTCTAGCATTGAGAAATGGGATTTAACTTGGGGTCAGACTGCATTATTTCTACAGTGTAGATGCTTTTACTTACTTAATTCTAGAGGAGGCTAAAGGCCTTGTGAAACTATAACTCCCATGCTCCTCTAGCATTGAGAAATGGGATTTAACTTGGGGTCAGACTGCATTATTTCTACAGTGTAGATGCTTTTACTTACTTAATTCTAGAGGAGGCTAAAGGCCTTGTGAAACTATAACTCCCATGCTGCTCTAGCATTGAGAAATGGGATTTAACATGGGGTCAGACTGCATTATTTCTACAGTGTAGATGCTTTTACTTACTTACTTCTAGAGGAGGCTAAAGGTCTTGTGAAACTATAACTCCCATGCATCTCTAGCATTGAGAAATGGGATTTAACGTGGGGTCAGACTGCATTATTTCTACAGTGTAGATGCTTTTACTTACTTACTTCTAGAGGAGGCTAAAGGCCTTGTGAAACTATACCTCCCATGCTCCTCTAGCATTGAGAAATGGGATTTAACGTGGGGTCAGACTGCATTATTTCTACAGTGTAGATGCTTTTACTTACTTACTTCTAGAGGAGGCTAAAGGCCTTGTGAAACTATAACTCCCATGCTCCCCTAGCATTGAGAAATGGGATTTCACGTGGGGTCAGACTGCATTATTTCTACAGTGTAGATGCTTTTACTTACTTACTTCTAGAGGAGGCTAAAGGCCTTGTGAAACTATACCTCCCATGCTCCCCTAGCATTGAGAAATGGGATTTAACGTGGGGTCAGACTGCATTATTTCTACAGTGTAGATGCTTTTACTTACTTACTTCTAGAGGAGGCTAAAGGCCTTGTGAAACTATAACTCCCATGCTCCCCTAGCATTGAGAAATGGGATTTCACGTGGGGTCAGACTGCATTATTTCTACAGTGTAGATGCTTTTACTTACTTACTTCTAGAGGAGGCTAAAGGCCTTGTGAAACTATAACTCCCATGCTCCTCTAGCATTGAGAAATGGGATTTCACGTGGGGTCAGACTGCATTATTTCTACAGTGTAGATGCTTTTACTTACTTACTTCTAGAGGAGGCTAAAGGCCTTGTGAAACTATAACTCCCATGCTCCCCTAGCATTGAGAAATGGGATTTCACGTGGGGTCAGACTGCATTATTTCTACAGTGTAGATGCTTTTACTTACTTACTTCTAGAGGAGGCTAAAGGCCTTGTGAAACTATACCTCCCATGCTCCTCTAGCATTGAGAAATGGGATTTAACGTGGGGTCAGACTGCATTATTTCTACAGTGTAGATGCTTTTACTTACTTACTTCTAGAGGAGGCTAAAGGCCTTGTGAAACTATAACTCCCATGCTCCCCTAGCATTGAGAAATGGGATTTCACGTGGGGTCAGACTGCATTATTTCTACAGTGTAGATGCTTTTACTTACTTACTTCTAGAGGAGGCTAAAGGCCTTGTGAAACTATAACTCCCATGCTCCCCTAGCATTGAGAAATGGGATTTCACGTGGGGTCAGACTGCATTATTTCTACAGTGTAGATGCTTTTACTTACTTACTTCTAGAGGAGGCTAAAGGTCTTGTGAAACTATACCTCCCATGCTCCTCTAGCATTGAGAAATGGGATTTAACGTGGGGTCAGACTGCATTATTTCTACAGT
Organism: Anolis carolinensis; assembly: GCF_035594765.1. Classification (NCBI taxonomy): domain Eukaryota; kingdom Metazoa; phylum Chordata; class Lepidosauria; order Squamata; family Anolidae; genus Anolis; species Anolis carolinensis. Next base: position 206,365,544 of record NC_085845.1, on the reverse strand, counting down.
GTAGATGCTTTTACTTACTTACTTCTAGAGGAGGCTAAAGGCCTTGTGAAACTATACCTCCCATGCTCCCCTAGCATTGAGAAATGGGATTTAACGTGGGGTCAGACTGCATTATTTCTACAGTGTAGATGCTTTTACTTACTTACTTCTAGAGGAGGCTAAAGGCCTTGTGAAACTATACCTCCCATGCTCCCCTAGCATTGAGAAATGGGATTTAACGTGGGGTCAGACTGCATTATTTCTACAGTGTAGATGCTTTTACTTACTTACTTCTCGAGGAGGCTAAAGGCCTTGTGAAACTATAACTCCCATGCTCCCCTAGCATTGAGAAATGGGATTTAACGTGGGGTCAGACTGCATTATTTCTACAGTGTAGATGCTTTTACTTACTTACTTCTAGAGGAGGCTAAAGGTCTTGTGAAACTATAACTCCCATGCTCCTCTAACATTGAGAAATGGGATTTAACGTGGGGTCAGACTGCATTATTTCTACAGTGTAGATGCTTTTACTTACTTACTTCTCGAGGAGGCTAAAGGCCTTGTGAAACTATACCTCCCATGCTCCTCTAGCATTGAGAAATGGGATTTAACGTGGGGTCAGACTGCATTATTTCTACAGTGTAGATGCTTTTACTTACTTACTTCTAGAGGAGGCTAAAGGCCTTGTGAAACTATAACTCCCATGCTCCCCTAGCATTGAGAAATGGGATTTAACGTGGGGTCAGACTGCATTATTTCTACAGTGTAGATGCTTTTACTTACTTACTTCTAGAGGAGGCTAAAGGCCTTGTGAAACTATACCTCCCATGCTCCCCTAGCATTGAGAAATGGGATTTAACGTGGGGTCAGACTGCATTATTTCTACAGTGTAGATGCTTTTACTTACTTACTTCTAGAGGAGGCTAAAGGCCTTGTGAAACTATACCTCCCATGCTCCTCTAGCATTGAGAAATGGGATTTAACGTGGGGTCAGACTGCATTATTTCTACAGTGTAGATGCTTTTACTTACTTACTTCTCGAGGAGGCTAAAGGCCTTGTGAAACTATAACTCCCATGCTCCTCTAGCATTGAGAAATGGGATTTAACATGGGGTCAGACTGCATTATTTCTACAGTGTAGATGCTTTTACTTACTTACTTCTAGAGGAGGCTAAAGGCCTTGTGAAACTATACCTCCCATGCTCCCCTAGCATTGAGAAATGGGATTTAACGTGGGGTCAGACTGCATTATTTCTACAGTGTAGATGCTTTTACTTACTTACTTCTAGAGGAGGCTAAAGGCCTTGTGAAACTATACCTCCCATGCTCCTCTAGCATTGAGAAATGGGATTTAACTTGGGGTCAGACTGCATTATTTCTACAGTGTAGATGCTTTTACTTACTTACTTCTAGAGGAGGCTAAAGGCCTTGTGAAACTATACCTCCCATGCTCCTCTAGCATTGAGAAATGGGATTTAACTTGGGGTCAGACTGCATTATTTCTACAGTGTAGATGCTTTTACTTACTTACTTCTAGAGGAGGCTAAAGGCCTTGTGAAACTATACCTCCCATGCTCCCCTAGCATTGAGAAATGGGATTTAACTTGGGGTCAGACTGCATTATTTCTACAGTGTAGATGCTTTTACTTACTTACTTCTAGAGGAGGCTAAAGGCCTTGTGAAACTATAACTCCCATGCTCCCCTAGCATTGAGAAATGGGATTTAACGTGGGGTCAGACTGCATTATTTCTACAGTGTAGATGCTTTTACTTACTTACTTCTAGAGGAGGCTAAAGGCCTTGTGAAACTATACCTCCCATGCTCCTCTAGCATTGAGAAATGGGATTTAACTTGGGGTCAGACTGCATTATTTCTACAGTGTAGATGCTTTTACTTACTTAATTCTAGAGGAGGCTAAAGGCCTTGTGAAACTATAACTCCCATGCTCCTCTAGCATTGAGAAATGGGATTTAACTTGGGGTCAGACTGCATTATTTCTACAGTGTAGATGCTTTTACTTACTTAATTCTAGAGGAGGCTCAAGGCCTTGTGAAACTATACCTCCCATGCTCCTCTAGCATTGAGAAATGGGATTTAACATGGGGTCAGACTGCATTATTTCTACAGTGTAGATGCGTTTACTTACTTACTTCTAGAGGAGGCTAAAGGCCTTGTGAAACTATACCTCCCATGCTCCTCTAGCATTGAGAAATGGGATTTAACTTGGGGTCAGACTGCATTATTTCTACAGTGTAGATGCTTTTACTTACTTACTTCTAGAGGAGGCTAAAGGCCTTGTGAAACTATAACTCCCATGCTCCTCTAGCATTGAGAAATGGGATTTAACTTGGGGTCAGACTGCATTATTTCTACAGTGTAGATGCTTTTACTTACTTACTTCTAGAGGAGGCTAAAGGCCTTGTGAAACTATAACTCCCATGCTCCCCTAGCATTGAGAAATGGGATTTAACGTGGGGTCAGACTGCATTATTTCTACAGTGTAGATGCTTTTACTTACTTACTTCTAGAGGAGGCTAAAGGCCTTGTGAAACTATACCTCCCATGCATCTCTAGCATTGAGAAATGGGATTTAACGTGGGGTCAGACTGCATTATTTCTACAGTGTAGATGCTTTTACTTACTTACTTCTAGAGGAGGCTAAAGGCCTTGTGAAACTATACCTCCCATGCTGCTCTAACATTGAGAAATGGGATTTAACGTGGGGTCAGACTGCATTATTTCTACAGTGTAGATGCTTTTACTTACTTAATTCTAGAGGAGGCTAAAGGCCTTGTGAAACTATAACTCCCATGCTCCTCTAACATTGAGAAATGGGATTTAACGTGGGGTCAGACTGCATTATTTCTACAGTGTAGATGCTTTTACTTACTTACTTCTAGAGGAGGCTAAAGGCCTTGTGAAACTATACCTCCCATGCTCCTCTAGCATTGAGAAATGGGATTTAACGTGGGGTCAGACTGCATTATTTCTACAGTGTAGATGCTTTTACTTACTTACTTCTAGAGGAGGCTAAAGGCCTTGTGAAACTATACCTCCCATGCTCCTCTAGCATTGAGAAATGGGATTTAACTTGGGGTCAGACTGCATTATTTCTGAGAGCGTTATTCCTTTTCTCTCTCCGCCAACTTCCCTCCTTTTCATGCTGCAAAAGGCTAACCCAACTGCGTCTTTGAAAACAACATTTGGCGAGTTAGGTAACGGAATGAAACTGAGTGGGATCTTGCCATTCGTTGTCTCCCAAAATCCTGAGCCGCCTGCACGGCCACCTGCTCTGCAGCTGAGTCCAAAGAGGGTCTTGCAAAGGCCCGGGAAACGGGGAACAATGAGGACTGGCTCCTTTCGCCTGCACGGCCTTGGGAGCAGGGCCTGTGGTTCGGGCTCAGCACGGTGGGCTTGTTGAGGGTGGGCTTTGCTGGCGAAAGAGGACAGTCAAGCAAGAGAGAGCAAAGGGCCCACATTCACTCCCCTCCCCCAAATTCCCACCCCACTTTCCCCCCAGACTTTGCAATCACCCTCAGGGCAGTTCTGCCTGTCAAGCAATACAAGGAAGCTGCCAATCAATACATGACACACACACACCAAATCTAGATCCTCCCTTTGGAGGTTTCTAAGCAGAGGCCAGACTGCCGTTCATCAGGAGAGCATTGACTGTATTTTCCTGCATGGCAGAACGGGGTTGGACTAGATGATCTTTGGTGACCCCGTTCAGCTCTCACGGAATATGGAGGTTGGTGGGCTCCCCTTCTTTGCTGGTCTTTAAACAGAGGTCGTGTAGGCATGTTTCAGGGGTGTCTTGCGTTGTGTACCCCAGCACAGCACAAAGGGGTTGGACTGGATGACCTTTGGGGATCCCTTTCCGCTCTAATGCATCTGGAGGTTGGTGGACTCCCCTTCTCTGGAAGTATTAAAACAGAGGTTGGATGGGCAACTTTCAAGGGTGTTTTGCTTGTGCATTCCTGCACTGCAAAATGAGGTTGGACTGGATGTCCTTAGGGGATCCCTTTCAGCTCTGGTGGAATATAGAGGGTTGGTGGACTTCCCTCCTTTGGTTGGATGGGCATCTTTCAAGAGTGCTTTACTTGTGCATTCCTGCCCTGAAAAATGGAGTTAGACAAGATGCCTTGGCCTGCATGTTTATGGGAGTCTTTTGGAGCTGGACGACCGTCCTTCGGGGATACTTTAGTGGTGTATCCTTGCATATAAGAAGGGGGTTGGACTGGATGGCCTTTAGGGATCCCTTTCAGCTCTAGTGGAATATAGAGGGCGTTTTGGAGGTCTTTGAACAGAGGTTGGATGGGCATCTTTCAAGGGTGCTTTACTTGTGCATTCCTGCATTGCAAAATAGGCTAGGACTGGATGACCTTTGGGGACCCCTTCCAGCCCTAGTTGCTTGTACACAAGCCCACCCACTCACATCCTGCTCTGCCTTGGCTTGCCTGCTCATGGGTGTCCTTTCAGACTGGATGACTTTTAGGGATACTTTGATGGCGTATCTGCATATAAGAAAGGGGTTGGACTGGATGACCTTTGGGGACCCCTTCCAACCCTATTTATTTATTATTATTTATTATTATTATTTATTTAATACATTTATATCCTGCTCTTCTCACCCTGAAGGGGACTCAGCGGCTTACAAATTAAATGTACATACAATATCATATTATTAGCATAGCACAATACTGGCAATAAATTACCATATTGTACTATATCTATATATTGTAATATTATTAATAATATTACATGTAATATATAATTTATAATTTATATTATTATATTGTATTAATAGTATTATATTGTATTATAAAATAATATTATTAATATGTGCATATACAATATATTATAATATTATATATTATTGTAAATTATATTATATATCATATATTATATATTATATTTATTTACAGTATTTATATTCCGCCTTTCTTTCTCACCCCGAAGGGGACTCAGGGCGGATCACATTACACATATAGGCAAACATTCAATGCCTTTAACATAGAACAAAGACAAGACAAACATAGTCTCCGAGCTGGCTTCGAACTCATGACCTCTTGGTCAGAGTGATTTGTTGCAGCTGGCTGCAGCTTGCTGTTCACCAGCCTGCGCCACAGCCCGGGCCCTAGTTGCTTGGACACAAGCCCACCTGCTCACGGCCCTGCTCCTGCCTTGGCTTGCCTGCTCATGAGTGGCCTTTGCAACTGGATGACTTTCAGGGATACTTTCGTGGTGTCTTTGCATATCAGAAAAGGGGTTGAACTGGATGACCTTTGGGGACCCCTTCCAACCCTATTTATTTATATATTTATTTATTTATTTACAGTATTTATATTCCGCCCTTCTCACTCTGGAGGGCAGATCATATTACACGTATAAGGCAAACATTCAATGCTTTTAGCATAGAACAAAGACAGAGACAAACCTAGGCTCCGAGCTGGCTTCGAACTCATGACCTCTTGGTCAGAGTGATTTGTTGCAGCTGGCTGCAGCTTGCTGCTCACCAGCCTGCGCCACAGCCCGGGCCCTAGTTGCTTGGACACAAGCCCTCCTGCCTTGGCTTGCCTGCTCATGAGTGGCCTTTGGAACTGGATGACTTTCAGGGATACTTTTGTGGTGTCTTTGCATATCAGAAAAGGGGTTGGGCTGGATGGCCTTTGGGGATCCCTTTCCGCTGTAGTGGAATATAGAGGGCATCCTGTGGAGTTCTCTGCATGTGAGCAAAGAGAGGCCTTGGTGCTGCTCGGACGCATGAGTGCCTGTGTGGCGCGCATCCCGTGCCTGCCGGGGGTCCCACGTGAGGCCCTTCCTCCACGGAGCGGCCACGCTCCTGCCACCCTGCCGCCCGCACCTGCCGCCCGAAGGGAAGGTGCCTCCGCGCATTGGGACCTGTCACTTCACATCCGGATCCGGACGGGCGCCGCGCTCCTTGATGTGACACCGCGCATGGAAGAGGGAGGGAGGGGGGAGCGCACGCCCCGGGGCACCGTCAGGCAGAGAGGCTGGCAAAGGGGGACTGATTGATGCTCATGCCGCCTTCCCACTCATGCTCTGCCCACATCTAGAGTGGGCTGGGTGTCGCCCGTTGTGCACTAAGGCTCAGGAAAACCTCCTTGAGATGAATGAAGATTGGAGCGACGGAGCCACCAAGTTGGAGGCGCACCAGTTGGAGCACCCAGCCCAACCCTGTCCTGCCATGATTTGCAACCCAGGCAACAAAATCGTATTGTATAGGGTTGTTGTATGTCTTTCGGGCTGTGTGGCCATGTTCCAGAAGTATTCTCTCCTGACGTTTCGCCCACATCTATGGCAGGCATCCTCAGAGGTTGTGAGGTATGGAAAAACTAGGCAAGTGAGGTTTATTTATCTGTGGAAAGTCCAGGGTGAGGGACCAGCGTAAATGTTCCAGTTAATCCCTAATTTGCATTGAATGGCTTCATCTACTGGCTACTTCCTGCCTGGGGGCATCCTTTGTTAGCTGCCCCTAGTTCCCATGTCTCAGAGTGTTGCTTCTTATTTACTGTTCTGATTTTTGAGTTTTTTAATACTGGTAGCCAGATTTTGTTCCTTTTCATGGTTTCCTCCTTTCTGTTGAAGTTGTCCACATGCTTGTGGATTTCAATGGCTTCTCTGTGTCGTCTGACATGATAGTTGTTGGAGTGGTCAAGCATTTCTGTCTTCTCAAATAATATCCTGTGTCCAGGTTGGTTCATCAAGGGCTCTGAGACATGGGAACTAGGGGCAGTTAACAAAGAATGTCCCCAGGCAGAAAGTAGCTAGTAGATGAAGCCATTCAATGCAAATTAGGGTGATTAACTGGGACATTTAGGCTGGTCCCTCACCCTGGACTTCCCACAGATATATATAAACATTCCTTGCTTAGTTTTACCATACCTCACAGCCTCTGAGGATGCCTGCCATAGATGTGGGCGAAACGTCAGGAGAGAATACTTCTGGAACATGGCCACACAGCCTGAAAGACATACAACAACCCTGTGATCCCAGCCATGAAAGCCTTCAACAACATGTATTGTTATTATAGAATCCCAGAATTGGGACCCCCGAGGGCCACAAAGCACAACCCAAGCCCTCCCGACAGACGACCATGCAGCCCCTGCTTAAAAACCTCCGGAGAAGGAGGCTCCATTAAACTCAGAGGCATTCAGGAGACCTTCCTGACAACAACAATATGTAACAAAGTGTGGAAACTTTTCTGTTCCTGGTTTGAAACTGTTATTCCTGTTTAATGGTGCAGTCCTTGCTTTGAGTTGTTCTTCTCTAGAACTAGGTTGAGTTGGTAGAGATGCAATGAGGAGGAGATATTCATTGCACAACTAGAGCAACGTGTGTGAGAGGAGGAGGAGGAGGATGTCCCTCCCGCAAAGGCAACGATTGTGCAGTTCAATAAAGTTGTTGCATGCTTTTATGACAGAACCCATTCGGAAATGACAATTTTCACCGAGGAACAAAAATTGTGTTCCATACTGCAAGGGATGTTCAACAGTGGAACATCTTGCTGTTTGGGACTCTGCTGGAGTGCCCTTCTCTGGAGGTTTCAAGCAGATGTTGGATGGTTGTCTGTCGGGAGGGCTTTGATTGTGCTTTTCTTGCCTCATGGCAGGAGGGGGTTGGACTGGATGGCCTTTGGGGTTTTCTTCCAACTGCCTGAGAGTCTGACGGAGTCTCTTTCTCTGGAGGTTTTTAAGCAGAGGCTGGATGTCCATCTGTTGGGATGGATCAGATGCCTAATCTTTTAGGTTAACCTTTGTTCTGCCTTTAAATCACGGCCTTTTATTTTATCTTATTACTATGTTATTGTGTAGAAATATGTTTTGCTTTGTCTTAGTATTATTTGTTTAATGATGTTTATGTATGTATTTTATTATGTTTTATTGTGATTATTTGGCCTTGGCCCCGTGTTAGCCGCCCCAAGTCTGTGCGGGGAGATGGAGGCGGGATATAAAAATAATGTTATTATTATTATTATTATTATTATTATTATTATTATTGACACAAAGACATAGTATGACACAGCAAATGAGATCTATATGCTGGATTTCGTATCACAAAATCACAAGTCGAACACTTCCCAAGTGTTTAGGACTGTGTGATGTATAACTATTATTATTATTATTATTATTATTATTATTATTTGTTATTATTATTACTTATTATTATTATATTGTATAACACAGCAAACAATATAGATGTGCTGGATTTCGTATCACAAAATCACAAGTCGAACACTTCCCAAGTGTCTAGGACTGTGTGATGTATTTTCGGATGATGCGCGCAGATCCCGGTAGGGTGGCCTTTTGCAGTTGGCAGATCATGATTTTGTCAATGCCTATTGTTTCCAAATGCCGGCTGAGATCTTTTGGCACGGCACCCAGTGTGCCCATCACCACTGGGACCACCGGTGTCCTGAGGTCCTGATAGCGGCTGAGTTTTTCCTGTTGTTTTTCGTCAATGCGACTGTCACCTGGGATGGCAACGTCAATGATCCAAATCTTTTTCTTTTCCACAACTGTGATGTCTGGTGTGTTGTGTTCCAGAACTTTGTCAGTCTGGATTCGGAAGTCCCACAGTATCTTTGCGTGCTCATTTTCCAATACTTTTGCAGGTTTGTGATCCCACTAGTTCTTTGCTGCTGGGAGGTGGTACTTGAGGCATAAGTTCCAATGAATCATTTGGGCCACATGGTTGTGCCTCTGTTTGTAGTCTGTCTGTGCGATTTTCTTACAGCAGCTGAGGATATGATCCATGGTTTCATCGGCTTCCTTGCACAGTCTGCATTTTGGGACATCAGCTGATTTTTCAATCTTGGCCTGAATTGCCTTTGTCCTGATGTCTTGCTCCTGGGCTGCAAGGATCAGGCCTTCTGTCTCCTTCTTCAGGGTCCCAGTGTTTTGTTGTGCCAGCTGTCAGCTCTAGTTTGTAGTGCAGTTTTCTTGTACTGGTTTTTTGTCTGCTGTGCTTTGAGGAGTTTCTGATTTTTGACTTCAATCAAAGCAGGTTCTTCACTTTGTTTTACATATTCTGCCAGGGCATGTTCTTCTTCTTTGACTGCTTGTTTTACTTGTAAGAGTCCCCTGCCCCCTGATCTTCTAGGCAGATAGAGCCGGTCAGCATCACTTCGGGGGTGCAGTGAATGATGAATGGTCATGAGTTTTCTTGTTTTTCTGTCCAAATTGTCCAGTTCCGCCTGTGTCCAGTTTATGATGCCAGCAGTATATCTTATGACAGGTATGGCCCAGGTGTTTATGGCCTTGATGGTGTTGCCTCCATTGAGCTTGCTTTTGAGAATTTTTCTGACCCTTTGTGTGTATTCTTTGCTGACCACAGTTTTCACATGTTCATGCTTGATGTTGTCCAGCTGTAATATGCTGTAATTATTATTGTTGTTGTTGTTGTTGTTGTTGTTGTTATTATTAGAGAGTTGGACTAGATAGCCCTTGGGGCGCCCTTCTGTGAAATATAGACCGCCTTGAAGTCTGCTGCAGCCTCCTTCCCTGAAGGATTTTAATCAGAAGCTGGATGGCCATCTGTTGGGAGGGCTTGGATTGTATTTACCTGCGTAACGGGGAAATTTGTATTAGATGTGTTTATTAGTTAGCTACATTGACTCCAAGTGGGGAGAGAGGAGAGATAGAAACAAAGATGATGATGACGATGACAATGATGGTGCTCAGGGCCGTTCTGTCTGTCAAGCAATAGAAGGAAGCTGCAAATCAATACATCACACACACACCAAATCTAGGTCCTCCCTTTGGAGGTTTCTAAGCAGAGGCCGGATTGCCATTTGCCAGGCGTGCTTTGGATGTATTTTCCTGCATGGCAGAAGGGGGGTGGGCTAGATGATCTCTGGCGACCCTGTTGAGCTCTAGCGGGATATACAGGGTGGTGGACTCCCCTTGTTGGTGGACTTTAGACCGGGCAGATAGATTCATAACCATGTGTCCACTTCTGGCCAAAGCAATTCAGGAGGGATATTGGCAAGATGGAAATTAGTTAAGAGAAGAGAAGAGAAGACTGAGAGAAGCGGACAGGACAGACATGGTTACAAATCTGTAAGACTGTCCCATTGAAAAGAAGGGGTCAAAGCTTGTTTTCTGCTGCTTTGGAGACACCGTGGAGCCATGGATTCACATGGCAGGAAAAGAGATTCCACCCAAACATGAGCAAGAACTCCCTGATGGTAAGAAGCGCTGTGGAATGTACGGCTGCCTCAGAGTCTGGTGGGGTCCTCTTCTCTGGAGGTTATCAGTCTCTGGATGGCCATCTGTTGGGAGGGATCGGATGGTGCCGTCCTTCCTGACAGAAGAGGGTTGGACTAGATAGGCCTTAGAGGACCCTCCTATGGAATATAGACCGCCTTGGAGTCCGGTGCAGTCTCCTTCTCTGGAGGTCTTTAATCAGAGGCTGGATGGCCATCTGTTGGGAGGGATCAGATGGTGCCTTCCTCCTGGCAAAAGAGAGTTGGACAGATGGGCCTTGGAAGACCCTTCTAGGGAATGTAGTCTGCCTTGGAGTCCAATGCCGTCTCCTTCTGTGGAGATTTTTAAGCAGAGTCTGAATGGCCATCTGTTGGGAGGGATTGGATGGTGTCTTTCATCCTGACAGAAGAAGATTGGACCAGATAGGCCTTGGGGGACCCTCCTATGGAATATAGACCTCCTTGGAGTCCAATGCAGTCTCCTTCTCTGGAGGTCTTTAATCAGAGGCTGGATGGCCATCTGTTGGGAGGGCTTGTATTGTATTTACCTGCTTGGTGGGGAAATCTTTTATTAGGTGTGTGTATTTCTTAGCTGCCTTGATGGTGTGTTCTTGCCTGGCCCAATGGGGTGGGACTGCTGTTGCTGTTTCATCGTTTAGTCGTTTCCGACTCTTGGTGACCCCATGGACCAGTCCAGGCCAGAGCTCCCTGTCGGCCGTCGCCGCCCCCAGTTTCTTCAGGGTCAAGCCAGTCCCTTCAAGGATTCCGTCCATCCATCTCGCCCTTGGTCGGCCTCTCTTCCTTTTTCCTTCCATTTTCCCCAGCATCGTGACCTTCTCCAAGCTTTGCTGTCTCCTCATGATGTGGCCAAAATACTTCATCTTTGCCTCCAATATCCTTCCCTCCAGTGAGCAGCCACTGGGCATCATTTCCTGGAGGATGGACTGGTTGGGTCTTCTTGCCAAGGTCCAAGGCACGCTCAGGATGTTCCTCCAGCACCAAAGTTCAAAAGTGTCTCTCTTCCTTCCTTCGCTCAGCCTTCCTTATGGTCCAGCTCTCTCTCACATCCATAGGTGACTATGGGGAATACCATGGCTTTCACTATGCGGACCTTCGTGGCCAGTGGGATGTCTTTGCTCGTCACTATTTTGTCCAGGTTGGCCATGGCTCTCTTCCCAAGAAGGAAACATCTTCTGATTTCCTGGCTGCAGTCTGCATCTGGGACTAGGTGGCCCTTTATGACTTGTCTTCTGGGTATTGTCTCTCGGTGGAAGTGGGGTCACCGATGCTGAAGTCAACTCGAAGTCCGTGAGCACTTGAGCACGCCGCAGTGGGGTGCGCAATGTGTGGGAAGCCCGCTTGTCTGCACCAGCCTCGAAGGCCTTGGGGCCAGGCTGGCTGGTGAGGGAGACGGACGCGGACGCGCTTGGCCCGCCTGTCACTCCTGGTGGCAGATGAGCCTCCTGATCCGGAGAGACCGAGAAAGAGAGAGAGGAGAGTCTCCTTGCCACTTCTCAATGTGAACCGGCGCATGATCCCCTTCCTTGCTTCCTTGGCTGTCACGTTTCCTGCTCCAGTGCCCCTCGCGCATCTCCCGCTCTCCTTGTCACATCGATGGCACAGCAGCCTCTCACCACACGGCCAAGGCAGCACGTCACACTCCGAGCGAGTTCCACGGCGCTTTCCAGGAGACGCTTTCCAAGTTTTCTCAGCGTGCAGAGATCCTCCCTTTGCGACCGAAGCCAAGGGACATGATAGTGAGCAGGCAGCAAATAATAATAATAATAATAATAATAATAATAATAATAATAATAATAATAATAATAATTGAAGAAGGAGACAGAAGGCCTGATCCTTGCAGCCCAGGAGCAAGTCATCAGAACAAATGCAATCAAGGCCAAGATCGAAAAATCAGCTGATGACCCAAAATGCAGACTGTGCAAGGAAACCGACGAAACCATGGATCATCTCCTCAGCTGCTGTAAGAAAATTGCACAGACAGACTACAAACAGAGGCACAACTATGTGGCCCAAATGATTCATTGGAACTTATACCTCAAGTACCACCTCCCAGCAGCAAAGAACTGGTGGGATCACAAACATGCAAAAGTATTGGAAAATGAGCACGCAAAGATACTGTGGGACTTCTGAATCCAGACTGACAAAGTTCTGGAACACAACACACCAGACATCACAGTTGTGGAAAAGAAAAAGGTTTGGATCATTGATGTTGCCATCCCAGGTGACAGTCGCATTGACGAAAAACAACAGGGAAAACTCAGCCGCTCTCAGGACCTCAAGATTGAACTGCAAAGACTCTGGCAGAAACCAGTGCAGGTGGTCCCGGTGGTGATGGGCACACTGGGTGCCGTGCCAAAAGATCTCAGCCGGCATTTGGAAACAATAGACATTGACAAAATTACGGTCTGTCAACTGCAAAAGGCCACCCGACTGGGATCTGCACACATCATCAGAAAATACATCACACCGTCCTAGACACTTGGGAAGTGTTCGACTCGTGATTTTGTGATTCGAAATCCAGCATGTCTATCTTGTTTGCTGTGTCATAATAAAATAATAATAATAATAATAATAATAATAATAATAATAATAATAATAATAACAACTTTATTCTTATACCCCACCCCATCTCCCCAAAGGGACTCTGGGCGGCTTACATGGGGCCTTGCCCAGACACAATAATATAAAAGCAGAAGCAAAACAATAAAACAAATTTCTCAACAATAAAACATCAACATCGGTAAAAACAGTCATAAAAGGTCAACATACAAAATAAAATGTTAAAACAAGAGATGAATTCACAGATCTGGGCCAAAGTGCAAAATATATCAAAGTCAGGGAGAGGTAGTTACACAGCTGACATAGTCAATAAAGTGCTATGTATAATACTGAGAAGGCATACCAGTGCGTCTATTGTTAAGTAGGCAGACAAATCGAAACCTACAAGGATCAATCATCAAAGGCCAGGTTTTCAGGCTCTTCCTGAAGGAGAAGGAGAAGAGCATGGTCCCACGGGTCGCAGGGCCAGGCTTTTGGGGTCTCCCTTGGTGCCCAGACAGGGTTGGTGAGAAGTGTTGTGGTAATCTCTGAGCGGTTAGACTCAATTTAACCCTCTCTGGGGGAGATTCCACCAAAATGCAGCAGAGTAGCAAAAGCAAAGCTTTCAAACGCAACAGTTACTTACATGGGGTGAGCAAGAGAAGCCTTTCAACTTAGGATGGCAATCAATTGCAGAGTCTCAGTAAAAGTTCAAAAAGTATTTATTCAAGTAAAAAGAACTCCATTGTAGATAGAAAGGCTTGGGAGCTGTCTAGTCTACTCTAGACTAGTTTTTAAGGAGAAAATAAGAAAGGAAAAATAACAAACATCTAAATAGTTACATCTTGCCAGGAGAGATGGCGAGACATGTTGTAAGCTAGAAGAACAAAGGGAGAAGAGAGTGCCAAAATGGTCCCAACCTCATGGTCCAGTTTATTGGGGCCATAAAAGACATTCTGACCAATGAGAACTTAGTGTCCCTGGAGATTCACATTTCCACTAACTTCAAAGTAAGGGATGTGACGTAAACAGGATAGAGTGAAATGCAGTGAAGCCTGTCTAGGCATGCTTTGGACACAGGGAAAGGATTCCCTCAATCTAACTCTATCATCTATCTGGCTACATCTAGACTTGAGTAGTCCAGGGTGATTCCCAACAAGACGTCCCCCAGAAGAGCAGACTACTTAAAAGTATCATCGAAGGCTTTCACGGCCCGGATCACTGGGGTGTTGGGTGGTTTCCGGACTGTCTGGCCATCAGGGGCGGTTCAACCATTAGGCAAAGTATGTGGTTGCTGAAGGCGCCATCCTCTAGGGGGCGCTGTTGAGGCACCTCCGCCCTATATCCCAGTTCAATGTTTGGTGCTAAATTCACAAATATAGTAATTCCTACATAACATTACCATGTATTGCGAACTGCTTTTTCTGTTGATTTGTTGTGAAACATGATGTTTTGGTGCTTAATTTGTAAAATCATAATGTAATTTGGTGTTTAATAGGCTTTTCCTTAATTCCTCCTTATTATCCAACATTTTTGCTTATTCAATGCTTTTATTTTTCAGTGATTGGTTTTTTTGGGGGGGGGAGCGCCAAAATCCTGTTTGCTTACACTTGAAAATTACCTAGGGCCGGCCCTGCTGGCCATGTTCCAGTAGCATTCTCTCCTGATATTTCACCCACATCTATGGCAGGCATCCTCAGAGGTTGTGAGGTGTATTGGGAAAAAACTCAGCAAGGAAGGTTTTTTTTATCTGTGGAATGATGTCCAGGGTGGGAAAAAGAACTCTCGTCTGTTGGAGGCAAATATGAATGTTGCCATTGGCCACCTTGATTAGCATCGAATGGCCCTGCAGCTTCAAGGCCTGGCTGCTTCCTGCCTGGGGGGGATCCTTTGTTGGGAGGTGTTAGCTGCCCCTGATTGATTCCTTCCTGGAATTCCTCTGTTTTCTTAGTGTTATTCTTTATTTACTGTCCAGATTTTAGAGTTTTTTAAATACTGATCACCAGATTGTGTTCATGTTCATGGTTTCCTTTTTTTCTGTTGAAATAGCCCACCTGCTTCTTGTGGATTTCAGTCGCTTGTCAGTGTCGTCTGACATGGTGGTTGTGAGAGTGGTCCAGCATTTCTGTGTCCTCAAATAATATGCAGTGCTCAGATTGGTTCATCAAGGGCTTTTCCATGGCTGACTTCTCTGGTTGAATTAGTCTGCAGTGCTTTGATTCGTGTCTGGGCAATGCTGCTGCATTTGGGGTCCCTATGTAGACTTGTCCATAGTTGCATGGGAGACAGCAGATTAATCACAACATTAACACTGGCCTCCGGCAGACAACTGTATAATATATATATGAACTGTAATGTGCATTATTAGGACTGAGTTAACAACAAAACCACTGGGCCAAATCACACCAGATTTGGCCACAATACTCATCACTTTTCCAAGGAGTGACCTTGCAGCTTCAGAGCCTGACTGCTTCATACCTAAGAGATTCCATTGTTAACCAACTTCAGTACCATTGAATACCCTTGCAGCTCCAAAGACTGCCTGCTTCATACCTAGGGGAATCCTTTCTAGGCCACCTTGAATGCCATGAAGAAAACCCCACCTAGGACTATGACACAGCAACGCGTGGCCGGGCACACACACACACCAGTTGCCTAGTTCCCAACAGGCTTCACAACCTCTGAGGATGCCTGCCATAGATGTGGGCGAAACGTCAGGAGGGAATGCTACTGGAACATGGCCAGACAGCCTGGAAAATCAACAACAACTGAATCTTAAAAGTTTCCAAACATAAGAACCACATGTCTTGATAGAAGAGGGTTGGGTCTAAGCTTTCTCTCCCACCCCATGATGTGCAATTCTTATTTTTACGATTTATTGAGACAAAGTGAGATGTATCCTGAAGAAGTCCCATTCTCCATCATCCATTAGGATGGGAGGAGAACACATAGAGCAGGGGTCCCAAACTAAGGCCCGGGGGCCGGATGCAGCCCATCGAAGCTATTTATCCGGCCCCCATGGCACAAGGGCAGAAGGGGGTTGGACTAAATGACCCGAGGGGTCTCTTCTTCTCTTACAACCCTTATTATTATTGTTATTATTATTATATTGTATGACACAGCAAACAAGATAGATATGCTGGATTTCGTATCACAAAATCACATTATTATTATTATTATTATTATTATTATTATTATTATTATTATTATTAACATTGAGGCTGGGTGGCCATCTGTCAGGGGTGCTTTGCGTGTGCTTTTGGTGCACAAAGGCAGAAGGGGATTGGACTCAATGGCCCAAGGGGTATCTTCCAACCCTCTTTATTATTATTATTATTGTTATTATTACAGTAGAGTCTCACTTATCCAACACTCGCTTATCCAACGTTCTGGATTATCCAATACATTTTTGGAGTCAATGTTTTCAATATATCGTGATATTTTGGTGCTAAATTCATAAATACAGTAATTATTAACATTGAGGCTGGGTGGCCATCTTTCAGGGGTGCTTTGCTTGTGCTTTCGGTGCACAAAGGCAGAAGGGGATTGGACTCAATGGCCCAAAGGGTCTCTTCCAACCCTTATTATTATTATTATTATTATTATTATTATTATTAACATTGAGGCTGGGTGGCCATCTGTCAGGGGTGCTTTGCGTGTGCTTTCGGTGCACAAAGACTGAAGCGGATTGGACTCAATGGCCCAAAGGTTCTCTTCCAACCCTTATTATTATTATTATTATTATTATTATTATTATTAACATTGAGGCTGGGTGGCCATCTGTCAGGGGTGCTTTGCTTGTGCTTTCGGTGCACAAAGGCAGAAGGGGATTGGACTCAATGGCCCAAAGGGTCTCTTCCAACCCTTATTATTATTATTATTATTATTATTATTATTATTATTATTAACATTGAGGCTGGGTGGCCATCTGTCAGGGGTGCTTTGCGTGTGCTTTCGGTGCACAAAGACTGAAGCGGATTGGACTCAATGGCCCAAAGGTTCTCTTCCAACCCTTATTATTATTATTATTATTATTATTATTATTATTATTATTATTATTAACATTGAGGCTGGGTGGCCATCTGTCAGGGGTGCTTTGCGTGTGCTTTCGGTGCACAAAGGCAGAAGGGGATTGGACTCAATGGCCCAAAGGGTCTCTTACAACCCTCTTTATTATTATTATTGGTTGGTTCTCGCAGAAGCAGAGGCAGCAGGAGGACATTTTTGCTCCCTGGCTTCAGGTAGGATTTGGCTAAGATTTGGCTAAGATTTTAAACTGAGTGTGGGCTTGGCTCCTGTGGTCAAAGTCTAACTGTTGTGTGACTGTTGTGTTGAAAGAGAGCCAGGTACTTAAGTTGATTGACAGCAGGCATTGTCCCCTGTTAATTGAGTTTCTGGGAAAGCTTTATTTGCCAGTGTGAGTTTCTGCCAGAGCCTGATCCCAGAAGGGCAGTTGGTTCTCGCAGAAGCAGAGGCAGCAGGAGGACATTTTTGCTCCCTGGCTTCAGGTAGGATTTGGCTAAGATTTGGCTAAGATTTTAAACTGAGTGTGGGCTTGGCTCCTGTGGTCAAAGTCTAACTGTTGTGTGACTGTTGTGTTGAAAGAGAGCCAGGTACTTAAGTTGATTGACAGCAGGCATTGTCCCCTGTTAATTGAGTTTCTGGGAAAGCTTTATTTGCCAGTGTGAGTTTCTGCCAGAGCCTGATCCCAGAAGGGCAGTTGGTTCTCGCAGAAGCAGAGGCAGCAGGAGGACATTTTTGCTCCCTGGCTTCAGGTAGGATTTGGCTAAGATTTGGCTAAGATTTTAAACTGAGTGTGGGCTTGGCTCCTGCGGTCAAAGTCTAACTGTTGTGTGACTGTTGTGTTGAAAGAGAGCCAGGTACTTAAGTTGATTGACAGCAGGCATTGTCCCCTGTTAATTGAGTTTCTGGGAAAGCTTTATTTGCCAGTGTGAGTTTCTGCCAGAGCCTGATCCCAGAAGGGCAGTTGGTTCTCGCAGAAGCAGAGGCAGCAGGAGGACATTTTTGCTCCCTGGCTTCAGGTAGGATTTGGCTAAGATTTGGCTAAGATTTTAAACTGAGTGTGGGCTTGGCTCCTGTGGTCAAAGTCTAACTGTTGTGTGACTGTTGTGTTGAAAGAGAGCCAGGTACTTAAGTTGATTGACAGCAGGCATTGTCCCCTGTTAATTGAGTTTCTGGGAAAGCTTTATTTGCCAGTGTGAGTTTCTGCCAGAGCTTGATCCCAGAAGGGCAGTTGGTTCTCGCAGAAGCAGAGGCAGCAGGAGGACATTTTTGCTCCCTGGCTTCAGGTAGGATTTGGCTAAGATTTGGCTAAGATTTTAAACTGAGTGTGGGCTTGGCTCCTGTGGTCAAAATCTAACTGTTGTGTGACTCTTGTGTTGAAAGAGAGCCAGGTACTTAAGTTGATTGACAGCAGGCATTGTCCCCTGTTAATTGAGTTTCTGGGAAAGCTTTATTTGCCAGTGTCGCGCGCACCGTCAGGCACCTTTACTAACTATCCTTTGCAGTACATACAGGAAACAAAGCAACATAAACAAATACACAAAGAGGTGGTTTGTTGCAGTTTGCACATAAAGTGCGTGCATATTACTTAACTGTACAAAGATCCCACTTGGCCACCACGCTCACCAAGAGATGCAACAAAAGCAAAACATTCCCATCACATGCACCAGCTGTGGCATGTTCCGCTTTTTCACACAAAAACTAGACAACTACATCTGCTCCAAATGCAAACAGATGACTCTGATGGAGCAGAGGATCCAACAGCTCGAGCACCGTATTAAGACCCTTAAGGACATTCAGGCACTCGAGCTCTTCTTGGACACTGCACAACACGCTGCTGTAGATCAGCAGCCTGCATCACACCAACACCACCAAGACCATGATCAGGAACCTTATGGGGAGATCAACTCAAAGGTAGACAACCCTCAGGCTTGGAAGGAGGTCACCCATAGAAGGAGACGCAGGACCAGGCAGCCTCCGCAGAACTCCTCTGCTCAGCTGCATTTACACAACAGATTTGAAATTCTTACATCATTAACATACAATCAGGAAACACATCTTGTGGAGGACCACAGTTTCTTAGATACCACTCAGTGGACCACCCTGGATCAATGCGCAGGGGATAGCCCTGACGGGGACAGTGCATCACCACAGTCACACTTATGTAATCATGCAAATGCTCCATCCCCAATCATAGACCAGGAGCAACAGGAACATCCTTGGGAGAGTAATGGGCTCTCGGATGTATCTCAATGGATTGTCATTGATGAATGCACTGGGGATGTTGAGGAGGAGGACAACACTTTACACCTACATGATTCACTTCAACAGGAACACTCTTCAGGGGACATACACACTGTCTTGCACAAAAGGGACCCTGTCAATCCTCAAAGGAAACAGGTCTTGGTAGTAGGTGACTCCCTCCTTAGAGGAACGGAAGCCATCATTTCCAGACCGGATGGGATGGCTCGAGAAACATGCTGCCTCCCGGGGGCAAAAATACACCATATCACTCAGAGGCTCAGCAGGCTCCTAAAGCCCCATCACCCTCCCCACCTTATGTTGATACATGTAGGTACCAATGACACCGCTAGGCATACTTTTCAAAAGATCACAAATGATTTTCGAGCTCTGGGAACAAAGCTAAAACTGTATAATGTACATGTGATCTTTTCATCCCTCCTCCCTGTTGTAGGACACGGCTCTACAATGGCCGGAAAAATAGTACAGGTCAATAACTGGCTCAGAAAATGGTGTCAAGAGGAGCATTTTGGCTTCCTTGACCATGGTCTACTCTTCCAAGAGGATGGACTACTGGCAAGCGATGGGGTGCATCTCACACAAGTAGGAAAACATCTTTTTGCACACAGACTCACAAACCTCATCAGGCGCACTTTAAACTAGATCCACTGGGGGAGGGGAACAACAGCCTGGCGAACAATATATTACCCACGACCACAGGGAACCGCCGAAAGGCTAAACGGAGAGCTGCACAAACACAGCAAGGACCAAGTACAGAGAGCACAATAATCACAAATAAACAGTTCGAGAGGAGGTCACAGGGGCTTACATGTCTTTACACTAATGCTCAGAGCATGGGAAATAAGCAAGACGAACTCCAACTCCTAGCACAGCACCACACATACGATGTCATAGGCATCACTGAAACCTGGTGGGATGACTCCCATCACTGGAATTTAACCATTGAGGGCTATAACCTCTTTCACAGAAATAGAACAAAGGGGAGAGGAGGGGGAGTAGCTTTATATGTCAAAAACAGTTACGTTGCAGAGGAAATGCAAGACTGTAATCCGGGAAACCAGCTTGAAAGCATCTGGATAAGAATCAAGGGAACCGGGACTCAAAAAGATCTTGTCGTGGGTGTCTACTACAGACCTCCGAGTCAGGATGAAGGACTTGATGAAGCCTTCTGTCAACAGCTGACCAAACAGGCACAAAGAAGAGATATAGTAGTCATGGGCGATTTCAATTATCCCGATATCTGCTGGAAAACAAACTCAGCCAAGAGTACAAAGTCCAACAAATTCCTCACTTGCCTTGCAGATAATTTTATGGTCCAGAAGGTAGAAGAGGCAACAAGGGGATCAGCAACTCTTGATTTAATCTTAACAAATGTGGAAGACCTGATCAATACAGTTGAAGTGGTTGGATCCTTAGGGGCAAGTGACCATGTGCTCCTGCAGTTTGCAATACAAAGGAATGCTGAAACTAAGACAAGTCAAACACGCTTTCTGGACTTTAAGAGAGCTGACTTCCAAAAAATGAAGGAATTACTGAGCGGCATTCCATGGACGCCGATATTAAAAAACAAGGGAGTTAAGGATGGATGGGAGTTTTTCAAAAGTGAAATACTCACGGCGCAAATGCAAACAGTGCCAACAAAGAAGAAAAATAAGACAAGTGCAAAGAAGCCAGAATGGATGTCCAAAGAACTTCTAACTGAGCTAAAGCTCAAAAGTGACATGCACAAGAAGTGGAAAAGGGGAGAAATCACCAAAGAAGAATTCAAACGTATAGCCAACACCTGTAGGGAAAAGGTTCGCAAGGCTAAAGCGCAAAATGAGCTCAGGCTTGCCAGGGACATAAAAAACAACAAAAAAGGCTTTTTTGCTTACGTTGGTAGAAAAAGGAAGAAAAAGGAGGCGATAGGGCCATTGCAAGGAGAAGATGGGGTGATGGCGACAGGGGACAGGGAAAAGGCAGAACTGCTCAATACCTTCTTTGCCTCGGTCTTCTCAGAAAAAGAAAGCCATCTTCAACCTCAGCAACACGGAATGAACGAAGGATTGGGGGAAATCCAACCCCAAATAGGGAGACACGTTGTCCAGGAACACTTGGCCTCTCTAAACGAATTCAAGTCCCCAGGGCCAGATCAGCTACACCCAAGAGTACTGAAGGAACTAGCGGGAGTTATTTCAGAACCACTGGCAATTATCTTCGAGAGTTCTTGGAGAACGGGAGAAGTCCCAGCAGATTGGAGGAGGGCGAATGTGGTCCCTATCTTCAAGAAGGGAAAAAAGAATGACCCAAACAATTACCGTCCTGTCAGCCTCACATCAATACCAGGCAAAATTCTGGAAAAGATCATTAAGGAAGTGGTCTGCGAACACTTAGAAACAAATGCGGTCATTGCTAATAGTCAACACGGATTTACCAAAAACAAGTCATGCCAGACTAATCTGATCTCTTTTTTCGATAGAGTTACGAGTTGGGTCGATACAGGGAATGCTGTGGATGTAGCGTACCTGGATTTCAGTAAGGCCTTCGACAAAGTCCCCCACGACCTTCTGGCAAGGAAACTAGTAAAATGTGGGCTAGACAAAACTACGGTTAGGTGGATCTGTAATTGGCTAAGCGAACGAACCCAAAGGGTGCTCACCAATGCGTCGTCTTCATCATGGAAAGAAGTGACAAGTGGAGTGCCGCAGGGCTCCGTCCTGGGCCCGGTTCTGTTCAACATCTTTATTAACGATTTAGACGAAGGGTTAGAAGGCACGATCATCAAGTTTGCAGACGACACAAAACTGGGAGGGATAGCTAACACTCCAGAAGACAGGAGCAGAATTCAAAACGATCTTGACAGACTAGAGAGATGGGCCGAAACTAACAAAATGAAGTTCAACAGGGACAAATGCAAGATACTTCACTTCGGCAGAAAAAATGGAAATCAAAGATACAGAATGGGGGACGATGCCTGGCTTGACAGCAGTGTGTGCGAAAAAGACCTTGGCGTCCTCGTGGGGAGGAAGGGGAACATGAGCCAGGAATGTGACGCGGCAGCTAAAAAAGCCAACGGGATTCTGGCCTCATCAAGAGGGGAATAGCGTCTAGATCCAGGGAAGTCCTGCTCCCCCTCTTTCTATTCTGCCTTGGTCAGACCACACCTGGAATCACACTGTGTCCAATTCTGGGCACCACAGTTGAAGGGAGATGTTGACTCTAAGCTGGAAAGCGTCCAGAGGAGGGCGACTAAAATGATTAAGGGTCTGGAGAACAAGCCCTATGAGGAGCGGCTTAAAGAGCTGGGCATGTTTAGCTTGCAGAAGAGAAGGCTGAGAGGAGACATGAGAGCCATGTACAAATACGTGAAGGGAAGTCATAGGGAGGAGGGAGGGAGCTTGTTTTCTGCTGCCCTGCAGACTAGGACGCAAGGGAACAAGGGCTTCAAACTACAGGAAAGGAGATTCCACCTGAACATCAGGAAGAACTTCCTCACTGTGAGAAGGGCTGTTCACCAGTGGAACTCTCTCCCCGGGGCCGTGGTGGAGGCTCCTTCTTTGGAGGCTTTTAAGCAGAGGCTGGATGGCCATCTGTCGGGGGTGCTTTGAATGCGATTTCCTGCTTCTTAGCAGGGGGTTGGACTAGTTGGCCCATGTGGTCTCTTCCAACTCTACTATTCTATGATTCTATGATTCTATGATTATTATTATTATTATTATTATTATTATTATTATTATTATTATTAACATTGAGGCTGGGTGGCCATCTGTCAGGGGTGCTTTCGGTGCACAAAGGCAGAAGGAGATTGGACTAAATGGCCCAAGGGGTTTCTTCCAACCCTCTTTATTATTATTATTTATTGTATGACACAGCAAACAAGATATACATGCTGGATTTCATATTCTTCTTCTTCTTCTTCTTCTTATTATTATTATTAATAATAATAATAATAATAATAATAATAATAATAATAATAATAATTAACATTGAGGCTGGGTGGCCATCTGTCAGGGGTGCTTTGCTTGTGCTTTCGGTGCACAAAGGCAGAAGGGGATTGAACTCAATGGCCCAAAGGGTCTCTTCCAACCCTCATTATTATTATTATTATTATTATTATTATTATTATTATTATTATTATTATTATTAACATTGAGGCTGGGTGGCCATCTGTCAGGGGTGCTTTGCTTGTGCTTTCGGTGCACAAAGGCAGAAGGGGATTGAACTCAATGGCCCAAAGGGTCTCTTCCAACCCTCATTATTATTATTATTATTATTATTATTATTATTATTATTATTATTATTAACATTGAGGCTGGGTGGCCATCTGTCAGGGGTGCTTTGCTTGTGCTTTCGGTGCAGAAAGGCAGAAGGGGATTGAACTCAATGGCCCAAAGGGTCTCTTCCAACCCTCATTATTATTATTATTATTATTATTATTATTATTATTATTATTAACATTGAGGCTGGGTGGCCATCTGTCAGGGGTGCTTTGCGTGTGCTTTTGGTGCACAAAGGCAGAAAGGGATTGGACTCAATGGCCCAAAGGGTCTCTTCCAACCCTCATTATTATTATTATTATTATTATTATTATTATTATTATTATTATTAACATTGAGGCTGGGTGGCCATCTGTCAGGGGTGCTTTGCTTGTGCTTTCGGTGCACAAAGGCAGAAGGGGATTGAACTCAATGGCCCAAAGGGTCTCTTCCAACCCTCATTATTATTATTATTATTATTATTATTATTATTATTATTATTATTATTATTATTAACATTGAGGCTGGGTGGCCATCTGTCAGGGGTGCTTTGCTTGTGCTTTCGGTGCACAAAGGCAGAAGGGGATTGAACTCAATGGCCCAAAGGGTCTCTTCCAACCCTTATTATTATTATTATTATTATTATTATTATTATTATTATTATTATTATTATTAACATTGAGGCTGGGTGGCCATCTGTCAGGGGTGCTTTGCGTGTGCTTTTGGTGCACAAAGGCAGAAAGGGATTGGACTCAATGGCCCAAAGGGTCTCTTCCAACCCTCATTATTATTATTATTATTATTATTATTATTATTATTATTAACATTGAGGCTGGGTGGCCATCTGTCAGGGGTGCTTTGCTTGTGCTTTCGGTGCACAAAGGCAGAAGGGGATTGGACTCAATGGCCCAAGGGGTTTCTTCCAACCCTCTTTATTATTATTATTTATTGTATGACACAGCAAACAAGATATACATGCTGGATTTCATATTCTTCTTCTTCTTCTTAATAATAATAATAATAATAATAATAATAATAATAATAATAATAATAATAATAAACATTGAGGCTGGGTGGCCATCTGTCAGGGGTGCTTTGCTTGTGCTTTCGGTGCACAAAGGCAGAAGGGGATTGGACTCAATGGCCCAAAGGGTCTCTTCCAACCCTCATTATTATTATTATTATTATTATTATTATTATTATTATTATTATTATTATTAACATTGAGGCTGGGTGGCCATCTGTCAGGGGTGCTTTGCTTGTGCTTTCGGTGCACAAAGGCAGAAGGGGATTGAACTCAATGGCCCAAAGTGTCTCTTCCAACCCTTATTATTATTATTATTATTATTATTATTAACATTGAGGCTGGGTGGCCATCTGTCAGGGGTGCTTTGCTTGTGCTTTCGGTGCACAAAGGCAGAAGGGGATTGAACTCAATGGCCCAAAGTGTCTCTTCCAACCCTTATTATTATTATTATTATTATTATTATTATTATTATTATTATTAACATTGAGGCTGGGTGGCCATCTGTCAGGGGTGCTTTGCTTGTGCTTTCGGTGCACAAAGGCAGAAGGGGATTGGACTCAATGGCCCAAGGGGTTTCTTCCAACCCTCTTTATTATTATTATTTATTGTATGACACAGCAAACAAGATATACATGCTGGATTTCATATTCTTCTTCTTCTTCTTCTTAATAATAATAATAATAATAATAATAATAATAATAATAAACATTGAGGCTGGGTGGCCATCTGTCAGGGGTGCTTTGCTTGTGCTTTCGGTGCACAAAGGCAGAAGGGGATTGGACTCAATGGCCCAAAGGGTCTCTTCCAACCCTCATTATTATTATTATTATTATTATTATTATTATTATTATTATTATTATTAACATTGAGGCTGGGTGGCCATCTGTCAGGGGTGCTTTGCGTGTGCTTTTGGTGCACAAAGGCAGAAGGGGATTGGACTCAATGGCCCAAAGGGTCTCTACCAACCCTCTTTTTATTATTATTGTTGTTATTATTTATTTTGATGATTATTATTATTATTGCTCAGTGGCCAACTATAGTCCAGCCCTCCAATGGTCCGAAGGATCGTGAACTGGCCCCCTGCTTAAAAAGTTTGGGGACCCCTGACATAGAGTGAGAGAAAACAGAGCGACCACAGAGCGACTATCTCTTCTATCTATCTATCTATCTATCTATCTATCTATCTATCTATCTATCTATCTATCTTCTATTCTATCTATCTCTTCTATCTCTTTGCTTCTCATTGAGTTCTACAGGCTTGGGCAGATTCCTCTGGGCAGATGCCGTTGTCTTCCGCCCTTCCCGTTTCCACGGCAACTATGACTTTAGGGAGAAATGTGCAGGATTGAACTTATTTATTTATTTAGGCAGTAAATACGAAATACACGCATATAGGATGGGTGAGACCTGGCTTGGAAACGGTCCGTGTTAAAGCGGCCTCGGGGTATCA
This sequence comes from Anolis carolinensis, assembly GCF_035594765.1. Classification (NCBI taxonomy): domain Eukaryota; kingdom Metazoa; phylum Chordata; class Lepidosauria; order Squamata; family Anolidae; genus Anolis; species Anolis carolinensis. The sequence continues at coordinate 206,339,780 of NC_085845.1, read as the reverse complement.
AACACGATAGGGCCGGGCTTAGCACAGCGGGGTAAACCCTTGTGCTGCAGGAAAAAAAAAACCCTGCCAGTCAAAAGGTCAGCAGTTTGAGCCCGGGTCGGAGTGAGAACCCTCCGCCAACCCTCAGCTCACCTGCCCACTTAGCAGATCGAAAGCAGAAATGCGAGTAGATAAATAGGTACCGCTTTTAGTGGGGAGGTGATAGAGGTGCGCTTAAGGACATCAATTGGGCGGAAAAGCTCCTCGGCATGGAAGATGCAGCAACAGCACCCCCATGTGGCCGGAGTTGAGCACAGCCTCCCAAGATGCCGGAAATAAGATGGGAGAAACTGCCTTTACCTCTGTCTGTGTTGTGTGTCCTTGTTAACTGTGCAATCGACATTGAATGTTTGCCGTGTGTGCGCTCTGTGGGCCTCTCTGAGTCCTCTTTGGGGTGAGAAAGGTGAGATATAAATACTGTAAATAAAAAAAAAAACCATAAACAACTTGAAACAAAAATCCCAAAAATTAAATTATGAAACCAGTACAGTATATTTTAGATAAAGAAAGTTTTAAACTAATTTAGGTGTCCTTTTATGATTACTTTTATCATTATCTCACTTTATTAATGATTAATATCAAGGCCTTTAATTAAGTCCTATTTATTTATTTATTTATTTATTTATTTGCATCCTTTTTGCCCTGCCCTTCTCACCCGAAGGGATTCAGGGTGGCTTACAATAGTCGGCAAATTACATTGGCCAAAATACATAAATAAAACAATGACATATTAATAAACAATAAAACAGTACCACATCAGTTAAAACTCTAATTAGACTCTATTAAACCATGATTTATAAAATTTAAAATGCATGTCTAGTTAAATTCGTCCACTAATACCTTCACTTGTATGTGTGTGTGTGTGAGTATGATGTTTGAGAAAAGAATGTTTCAATTGTCAAATGCAAAATGACTGTGTGATACTGTATCATTGTTGACCTTATTTGTTGTAAACAACTAATAATAATAATAATAATAATAATAATAATAATAATAATAATAATAATAATAATAAGCACGCAAAGATACTGTGGGACTTCCGAATCCAGACTGACAAAGTTCTGGAACACAACACACCAGACATCACAGTTGTGGAAAAGAAAAAGGTTTGGATCATGGATGTCGCCATCCCAGGGGACAGTCGCATTGACGAAAAACAACAGGAAAAACTCAGCCGCTCTCAGGACCTCAAGATTGAACTTCAAAGACTCTGGCAGAAACCAGTGCAGGTGGTCCCGGTGGTGATGGGCACATTGGGTGCCGTGCCAAAAGATCTCAGCTGGCATTTGGAAACAATAGACATTGACAAAATCACGATCTGCCAACTGCAAAAGGCCACCCTACTGGGATCTGCGCACATCATCCGAAAATACATCACACAGTCCTGGACACTTGGGAAGTGTTCGACTTGTGGTTTTGTGATATGAAATCCAGCATATCGATCTTGTTTGCTGTATCATAATAAAATAATACTAATAATAATAATACACTTTATTTCTATTCAGCTTTATTTCCCTGGAGGGACTCAGAGCGGATCACGGTTTCACACATGTAAGGCAGACATTCAATGTGTTTCTACACAGTGAAGAGCGACACGCAATACACAGACAGACACAGGTAAAGGCTTCCTTACCTTTCGACCTCCGGCACCTGGGTGCGATGCCCAACTCCGGCCACGGGGAGGCGCTCTGTTCCATGCTGAGGAGCCTGTTGTCCATAGACTTTGCTGGCATACCTACAGGGGGCGCCCTTTTACCTCCCCTATTGATCTACTCGCATTACATGTTTTGAACTGCTAGGTAGGCAGAAGCTAGGGCTGACAGCCGGGAGCTCACCCCGACTCACGGCTTTGAACTGCTAACTTTTGATTCACATCTCCTGGTTTGAGGAATGGAACTTGTGACGAACATTTTTTTCCCTTCTCTCCTCCAGGCGTTCGCTGCAAGCGGCTGCGTCCGGCCGGCCGGGGTGGTGGGGGCCGAGCGGGGCTTGACCGCTGCCTGGAGAGGGAGGCCAATGAGGCCCTGGCCGCTCCCCCTGGTCCTGCTGCTGCTGTGCCTCCCCCCCTTGGGCTCCGGGGCCCCCCTCCAGGCCCCGCCGGGCCCCCAGAATGGCTCCGCCCCCAGCGCAGCCCCCGCCGAGACCCCCAGCCCCCCTCCGGCCACCTCCAGCGAGGCCCCCTCCCTCTCCCTCAACCTGGGCCTCAACTTCAAGTTCAAGGTCCGCAGCCAGGGGAAGGCCCGGGCGGGAGAGGGCAGCGGCAGCAGCGGGACCCCCAGCGCCAAGCCCAGGACGGCCCCCACGCGGACCCCCGGCCAGGCCAAGACCCCCGGCGGGCGCGCATGGCCCGAGGCTGGGTCTGGATGGCCGGGCCCCAGAGTCGTATCCGACGACCCCCCTCCTTCTTCGGGGCCCGTCCTGTGGCCGTGGGGCGGGCCCACTCTCCGACCCCCTTTGCCCCTTTGGCCGAAGCTGACCGAGAGGGGCTTGACCATCCCCCTGAATGGGGAAGGGGCCGCGGACAAGGAGGACGAGGGCAAGGAGCTGGAGTTCAAGATCGACATCGACCTGACGGCCGGGCTGGGCAAAGACGGGGCCGGCAACGGGAGCAGCGGCAACGGCGGCAACAACGGCGGCAGGAGGTTCCCCATCTTCCCCGGGTTCAGCCTCGGCATTTCGGAGATCGCCAGCAAGCTGGGCGCTCCCGGTAAGTATCATCATCATCATCATCATCATCATCATCATCATCATATTTATCTATACCAGGCATGGGCTAACTTCGGCCCTCCCTCCAGGTGTTTTGGACTTCAACTCCCACAATTCACCAGTCGTACTCAGTCAGCACTGAAAACTTGTCCAAACTGGTTCTGCAGCAGCAGAACAGAAACAGTATCAAACCAATCCCCAGGTCTTTGCAGGCCCGGCCAATCAGCTTCATGGACTTCATCTCCCAGGTAACACACACAGCACATTGCCTTTGCAAACCATGACATTTTGCCAGCTAAAACATCTTGACTCCATCAGTTCCAGACAGATATTGGCTTTTCTTAACTTCTTCTTATATTTCTTTATATCCCGCTTTATATCCCGCTTTGTCCCCCAAAGAGGACTCAAAATGGCTTGACATAAAAGCATTAGTATACCATTGAAAATATACAAACGTTAAAACAGAATTAAATGCAAACAATGCTAAAAACATTCACAATTAAAATCCAGCTGAAGTTGGTTTTCCTTCTTAAGGAGCCTTGTGCTTGTGTCCTTAAAAGGAGTCATTGTCTCTGGTAATGTTCACATGCTGTTTTCCACCCAGACCTAATCAGTCAAGTGTCTCTGGTCATCAATGTCTGCAGTTCAGAAACTTTTAATTACAGTTCAAGAATTTGTCAGGGGTTAATTTATCACCCTGACTTATTTATGAGTCAGGTCTCTCACCTTCTTCTTACCAGTCAGACCACTTAGGCATCGGTGAAAGTGGCACTGACAAATGACACCTCAGTTGTAAATTATCTGCTGATCCCAGCGGTACTATACTTTTATTTACAGGCTACATACAATACTAAACACAATCACTGTCAGGACTCATGTTCCCTTGGCAAGGGCAAAGCATGGCACGTCCTCTCAGTTAGCTGATTCTGTTATAATAATAATAATAATAATAATAATAATAATAATAATAATAATAATAATACGTTTATTTGTATCCCGCCTCCATCTCCCCCGAAGGGGACTCGGGGCGGCTTACAGCAAAATCAAAATACAAACAATGATAAAATATAAAACATCAGGACAAAAACAAGTGTTATCAGTGCTGGCAGGCACCTCCCAACATTCCACAGTTCATGACGAATGTTCCGTCCGTGCAGTTGAAACGGAAGTCTTGACCCATTGGCCCTGCAGGCAATCAGTCAGGGCTGGCATGTAATTTTTTTATTTTTTTTATTTATTTTTCAAACTTATATGCCGCCACTCCCCTAGGGCTCGGGGCGGCTTACAAGAACCGGCTAAAATCAACAATTTAAAAAAAACATCTTAAAAACATCTTTAAAAACATCTTAAAAACATCCTAAAAGCACCTTTTAAAACATCAACAACAGAACTCAAAAGCCTGTCGAAACAGGTGTGTCTTACATGCCCTGTGGAAGGCCGACAAGTCCCGCAAGGCACGGACTTCAGGTGGCAGAGTGTTCCAGAGAGATGGAGCCACTACTGAAAAGGCTCTGCGTCTAGTTGCAATTAGACGCAAGGTCTTAAAACTGGGGACTTCCAGCAGGTCTTGGTCCTCAGAACGGAGGGATCTCTGGGGTTTGTAGGGGGTGAGGCGGTCCCTCAGGTACATCGGCCCTGGACCATGTAAGGCCTTGAAGGTAAGCACCATCACTTTGAAAGTGATCCGGTGCTCAATTGGTAACCAGTGCAGCTGCCGTAAGATTGGTGTTATGTGGCATCTCATCGGGACTCCCGCAAGGAGCCGGGCAGCTGCATTTTGCACCAATTTGAGCTTCCGGATCACCGACACAGGAAGGCCAATGTAAAGGGCATTACAGTAATCCAGTCTCGAGATGACCGTAGCCTGGATCACCGTAGCCAGGTTGTCCCTAGACAGGTAGGGGCCCAGCCGTCTAGCCTGCCGAAGATGAAAAAAGGCAGTTTTGGTAACGGCGGAGACCTGGGCCTGCATCGTCAGTGAAGGGTCCAAGAGGACTCCCAGACTCTTTACCAGTAAAGACGGGTGTAGCACTTCGTCATCCTGTTTGCTGGAAAGCTTGCTGGAACACCTAGACACAATCCAACAGCAACAATTGATTTTAACATTTCACACTATAACACCAAAAACACTGACAGAATTCTCCCCCTTTTGTGGTTTTCCAGGCGTCAGTCTCAGAATGGCATCTCTCGGCTGTATCGGCCCCAACCATACACCCTTCCTTCATACAGTTTCATTCCATCCATGCATTGTATTTGTCCTCAGGGACGCGGCTGCACTGGGCCCCTTCCTCCCTTCATTCCCTTTCCTCGTCCTCCAGGTCTCTTTGGAGCCCCGCTGCCCTCCCAGGTGTGGGAGCCCCCCGAGTGGAACGGCACAGGAGGCGGGGGATCCCCCCCGACATCCGAGTGGGTCCTGGGACCAGGTGAGCAAAGCGAACTGCGTCTCCGGGAAGGGGCAAGCATGGGCATGGGCAAACATCGGCCCTCCCTCCAGGTGTTTTGGACTTCTACTCCCACCATTCCTAACAGCCTGTAGGAATGGTGAAAGTTGAAGTCCAATACACCTGGAGGGCCTAAGGTTTGAGAACGGCTTAAATATCTGGATCCAAAGTGTTGCACCCTAAGGCTACAAGAGCACTCTGAAAACCACACTTGAGCCAGATTCATAAGCAAAGCAGTTTAATGAAGAATATATATATATATATATATATATACACACACACACACACACACACACACACACACACACACACATATATATATACACACACATAAGCGCAAGCAAATAATGAAAAGAGTCAGTAGAACAAATAGTCCAATAATACAATGTCTTCAACAGTTCAGTAGATAGTTCATCAAAGACTTATAAAGTTGTAATCCACAAACAGGACTTGGCGCAGGCTGGATAGCAAGCCAGCTGCAACAAATCACTCTGACCAAGAGGTCATGAGTTCGAGGCCAGCCCGTGCCTACGTCTTGTCTCTGTCTCTGTTCTATGTTATGGCATTGAATGTTTGCCTTTATGTGTGCAATGTGATCCGCCCTGAGTCCCCTTCGGGCTGAGAAAGAAGGGCGGAATATAAATGCTGTAAATAAATAAATAAATAAATAAATAAATAAATAAAGCCAACAAAGAGTCAAAGTCAATTTGTAGTCAGGAGTTGCGAGGATCAGAGACAAGATGCAGTAAAAACCATCAGTTATAATCCACATGAAAGGCAGTCATTGAAAAGCAGCAGGAACAAGATTAACAAGGCAAGGTATACTCGAGAGTCACAAGGCACGATCCTCAACTGAGAATCCTGGAAACAGCACGGGAACAAGACAAGGATCAGGAGACTGGAACGGAGATGCTTCTCCCAAGGATGGCAATGTTGACACTGCAACGAAAACAGGGAGCGAGGTACCTTTAAGGAAATCTCAAGGCTACTGAGCAATGAGAGTCAGGACATTCACAGCTTCACATGGGAAAGTAATAATTAGAGCACTTGAGAGCCAAGCGTTTACTTCATCTCACAACCTCCCTTGTACTCCTATCCTGTGAGATAGATTGTCTCCAATCAAAAGACACATCCTCTCCTGCAACAACTCCATCTGGTGAATGCGGCCTTGAGTGAACATCGGAATGTTCCCCAATTAGCTGTTCCTCTGGAAGCACAACTTCGGGCACCTGCAAAGCCATTGGGATCTGATCCAAATCCTGGAGAGGCCCAAAATCTGAATCAGCATCTGAGTCAAACTCTGTCTCCTGTGGATGGCCAGATCCTGACGGCTGAACTATGACACAAAGGGTGCTTCTGCTCAATGGCTCCTCCTCTTCCTGCTTCCTCCTGAAAGGGCTATTTTGGGTCATAAAGAGGGTTCTGAACTGGGCCTTTCAGAGCTATTCCATATCTTTACCAACAGCTTCCTTGGAGGAATGAACAGAGGCACAGAAGGCATCCTGATCACATTTGCAGAAGGGGCCAAACAGGAAGGGAGAGCATGGCTTTTGGCCTTCTTACTGGAATAATATTTTAATTATGACATTCAATATTAATTATGTAATTCGTTCTCTTTCTGGAATGTCTCTGGCCCTCACATTCCTATTCTAAAACTTGATTAGCCCTCCCTCGGGTAACTCAAGGTTGGACCACTCTGCCCCAGCGGACAGGGTCAGGATCCAAAGGGACCTCCTTCACAAGTTGGAGAGACGATAGGCCAAAACTTAGGTCTCTTCTACACACCTGTATAAAATCCAGACTTTCTGCTTGGGACTGGATTATATAAATTATATAGAATACAAGCCACTCTAAACACCTTTGCAGAAGCATACGAGAAGCTTGACCTCTCACTGAACATCGAGAAAACCAAAGTGCTCTTCCAACAGGCACCAGCTCATCCCTCTGCAAAGCCCGGAATACAGCTTAACGGTGTCACATTAGAAAACGTTGACCATTTCCGCTCCCTTGGCAGCCACCTCTCCACAAAAGTCAACATCGACACTGAAATACAACACCGACTGAGCTCTGCGAGTGCAGCATTTTTCTGAATGAAGCAGAGAGTGTTTGATGACCGGGACATCCGTAGAGAGACCAAGGTGCTTGTTTACAAAGCCATTCCCCTCCCAACCCTGCTCTACGCCTGCAAAACGTGGACCGTCTACAGACGTCACACCAAACTCCTGGAGCGTTTCCATCAGCGTTGCCTCAGGAAAATCCTGCAAATCTCTTGGGAAGACAGGCGGACAAATGTCAGCGTGCTTGAGGAAGCAAAGACCACCAGCATTGAAGCGATGCTCCTACGCCATCAACTCCGCTGGACTGAAGGCCACGTTGTCCGAATGCCCAAAGATCACCGTCTCCCAAAGCAGCTACTCTACCCACAACTCAAGAATGGAAACTGGAATATTGGTGGACAGGAAAAGAGATTGAAATACGGGCTTAAGGTCCACCTTAAAAACTGTGGAAACACTGAGAACTGGGAAGCCCTGGCCCTTGAGGTCAGCTGTGACCTGCAGTGCTGTGGAATTTGAAGAGGCACAAATGGAGGGCAGAAGGGAAGAATGTGCCAAGAAGAAGAAGGTGTGTCAAACCAACCCTGACCAGGACCGCCTTCCACCTGGAAACCGATGTCCTTATTGTGGAAGAAAGAACATGCGGGTCAAGAATAGACCTCCACAGTCGCCTACAGACCCACTGCCAAGACCCTACACTTGGAAGGCCATCCGACTCAGACCAAGGGATCGCTGATGATGAATACGTGCGTCTGGTTTATGGCGGCCGCAGTCCTTCCCTGGATTTTGTGGGGTGTCCCCCCAATTATGTACTTAAGTGACTGAACCGCGGTGCTTTTTGAGAGCAAGGCCCCAAGATATCATCTCTCGGTGGTGGAGAAGGCAGAGGAGGGCTCTGCCTGTCCCGGCTGATGGGTTGCCAAGCGGCATCAGCGTCTATGGGTTGCCGTCCCAAAGGCCTGGGGCCCAAACAGCGGAGCCACTTGGCAACCTTGTCACTCCGGCTCCGAGACGTCTTCTGCAGAACCTCTGATGGAGGCGGACAGGTGTGCCCGCCGTGTGCTTGGATGCTCTACCTGCCCGCTCTGCCTCCAGAGAAGAGGGTCAGGATGCAGAAGGACCTCAACAGAGGAGAGCGGATTGGCCAGAACTAACACAATGGATTTCAACAAGGGGAAATGTAAGATATGACACTGAGGCATAAACTGTGAATGCAAAGATACAGAACGAGGCTCCACAACGGAGTTACATGTGAGAAGGATCTGGGAGTCTTTGTGGAGAGGAAGCTGAACATGAGCCAGGAGTGTGATGCAGCAGCTGAAAAAGCCAATGGCATTCTGGGCTGCATCCAAAGGAGTTGAGTGTCCAGATGGAGGGAAGAAGTCCTGGTGCCCCTCGCTTCTGCTTTGGTCAGACCTCTTTTCCTGGAATCTCACTGCGTCCAATTCTGGTCACCATGGTTCAAAAGAGAGATTGACAAGCTGGATGGTTAACAGAGGAAGAGGGAGACTCAAAGGATCCAAGGTCTGGAGACCATGAAGAATCCCCATGAGGAGCGTCTTAAAGAACTGCATGTGTTTAGCCTGAAGAAGAGAAGGTGGAGAGGAGACATGAGAGGAGGCATGTATGGATATGTGAATGGGTGTCCTAAGGAAGAGGAGCAGGCTTGTTTTCTGCTGCCCTGGAGACTAGGACTCAGAGGAGCCATGGGTTCAAATTACAAGAAAGGAGATCCCACCTAAACATTAGGAAGAACTTCCTGACGGTAAGGAGAGCTGTTCAGCAGTGGAACTCTCTGCCTCGGAGTCCGGTGGAAGCTCCTGTCAGGGTAAAAAATCGTTGCCCTGATTTACTGAAGAGCCAGGTCTCACCTTCTCACCACCAGTCAGACCACTTAAGCATTGGCAAAGTGGCACCAAGAAACGACACCCCAGTCGCAAATTATCTGCTGATCTCAGCGGTACTATACGTTTATTTACAGACTATATACAGTACAAAACACCATCACTGTCAGGACTCATCTTTCCCCGGCAAGGGCAAAGCATGGCACATCCGTTCACCAAGCCGAGTCTATAATCAGTGTTTGCAGGCACCTCCCAACATTCCACAGTTCATGACTAATGTTCCATCCATGCATTTGAAATGAAAGTCTTGACCCATTGGCCCTGCAGGCAATCAATCAGGGCTGGCATGTAATTAACTCCTGTGCTGCTGGAAAGCTTGCCGGAACACATAGACACAATCCAAATGGCAACAACTGATCTAACATTTCACTCTATAACAACAAAAACACTGACAGCTCCTTCCTTGGAAACTTTTAAACAGAGGCTGGATGGCCCTCTGTCAGGGGTGCTTTGACTGTGCTTTTCCTGCATGGCAGAAGGAGGTTGGACTAGATGGCCTTTAGAGGTCTCTTCCAACTCTATTACTCTATGATTCTACGACCTCCATTTTCAAAACCCTGAAACCAAAAAATGGATTTGGTGCTGAATGTCATGCACAGCGGGGAAAAGGGCACTTTTTGAAATTTGGCCTTAAAAGGTACGCATTGCTATAGGATTCCTTCTCTAAAAACAAAAGTGTCAGAACATCACAGCTTCCAACCACAGAAAAGAAAACCTTAGGGTGCATTTCTGCTGTAGAATGAACCCACTTTAACTGCCTTGGTTCAATGCTATGGAGTCACGGTGGTGTCGTTTAGGACATGAGCCTTCCCTGCCAAAGGATTCTGATGTTTCACCAAACTAGAAATCCCAGGGCTGGATGGCATTGAGTCAATGCAATTAAAGGAGAATTGAGGTCCCTCAAGGAGGAGCTCCTGAAGCCGCCTCCTCTTTTGCTTTGGCTCAGCACTAAGAGGACTGTGTGATGTGCATCTAATGCGCACCCCAGAGTGAGGAAGGCAGTTTAGCTCCAAAAGGTGAGCATTAGAATCAAGTAAATACAGTCTATCCCTAGAACTGAGCAGCTATTGAGTACTCACTAGGACATTTAACAAAATCAAATCTCCAACACACACACACCTATGTAATAAACACATACAAGACACACAACTACAGAAACCGCTCTATGAACCTCTCGCTCATTGTCGGCTGGTTTTTACCGCTTCTTATCCTGTTTTCTCCTGGGGGGGGGGGGGGGACCCTGATTCATATACATACATGCACACCACCAAATCAAGGACGTGGTCAGTGTGGCCTCACACAAAAGAACAAGCCAGTGTCCCATTGATTAGTTCCTGCTGGAGCCAGACCCACAGAATCAATGGGATTTTCCTCTGGGCCTAATTATGGGCTTCCTCTTGTGGGGTGAGGGGCGGGTGTGTATGACCCACTGGATCCAGGACACAAAACAATAGCGGGGAGGGGTTGGCACTCGAGAGGAAATGCGGTGGCCATGTTGAAGCATCGGAAAGGTTTCCAAGCAGAGCCTGGATGGCCATCTGCCGGGAGAGCTTTGGTTGTGTCTTCCTTCCCGGCAGAAATAGGGTTGGGCTGGATGGCCTTGGGGAGTCCCTTCCAATGGCCCCACTTAAACATCAGGAAGAATCGCCTGAGAGTAAGTCTGGATCTACACTTTCATATATTCCAGATTATCAAAGCAGATAATCCAGATTATTTTAGAACTGGATTATTTGAGTCCACACTACCATATAACCCAGTTTAAAGCAGATAATCTGGATTTTATATGACAGTGATGAGGCCTAAGAGCTGTTTGACAATGCAATATGCTGCCTGGGAGTCTAATGGGTTCTCCTTCTATGCTGCCATATAATCCTGTTTATCAAAGCAGATAATCCACGTTAATTGCTTTGAACTGGATTATATGAGTCTATCCTGCCATATATTCCAGTTCAAAGCAGATAATCTGGATTTTATATGGCAGTGTAGAAGGCACTGAAGTCTCCTTCTCTGGAGGTTTTTAAGCAGAGCCTGGATGGCCATCTGCCGGGAGAGCTTTGATTGTGTCTTCCTGCCAGGCAGAAATATTTATTTATTTCCAACATTTATATCCCACCCTTCTCACCCGAAGGGACTCAGGGTTGGACTGGATGGCCTTTGGAGTCTCTTCCAACCCTAGGATTCAGAGCGTGGTGGAATCTCCTTCTGGCCATCTGTTGGGAGTGTTTTGATTGTGTCTTCCTTCCTGGAAGAAGGGGGTTGGATGGATGGCCTTTATGGGCCCCTTCCAACGCTAGGAATTTTTGATTCTATGGAAGAAGAGGGCGTCTCAGGAGGCTGAAAAGGTGGAAAGCCCATTGGAGTTCAGCCTGCGAGTGCTCTGAGGCCTCCTTCTCAGCTGGAAACTGAACAGGCAGGGTTGGGTCTCCAGAGCAGGCAGCCTTGGAAGGACCAGTCGGGGACCTCACCTGCCAGGCCATTGCTGGACATTCCCGAGTTCCACAAGCGGTGACATCACAAAGCGTCCCTGGGGCAACCGTGGAACGCGGCCTCTGTTTGAGAGCCCGTCTCCTTGAGCCTTGGAGCCGCGATGGACGCCACGAGCCGGCCCCACCGCATCCCCCCGGCGATGGGGGTCTACGCCGAGAAGCACAAGGTCTTCCAGATGATGCAGAACATGACGGAGGCCCTGCTCATCTACCGGCCAAAGGACCCCATCGAGTTCATGATCGAGCACCTGATGAAGGACAACGACGAGGTGCCGGCGGTGCTGGTGCTGGGCCCGCCGGCCGCAGGGAAGACCACCATCGCCCGCTGGCTGTGCAAGCACCTCAGCGCCACGTACCTCAGCCCCCAGCAGCTCCTGAGGAACAAGCTCCTGCGCCAGTCCCGCGAGGCCCTCGCCCGGCAGCAGCTCCAGGGCAGCGTCCCCGACGAGCTGTGGGCCGGGCTGCTGGAGGAGCGCCTGGCCGACGTGGACTGCGTCAAGCTGGGCTGGGTGCTGGACGGCTTCCCTGAGACGCGGGCGCAGGCCCGGCTGCTGCAGGCGCTGGGCGTGGCCCCCCGGCACGTGGTGGTCCTGGAGGCGCCTGAGATGGTCCTGGTGGAGCGCAACCTGGGCAAGCGCGTGGACCCCCTCACCCAGGAGGTCTACCACACCACCTTCGACTGGCCCATCGACTTCACCGTGCAGAAGCGGCTGGTCAAGCCCGAGGGCACCTCGGTCCAGGACACGGCCAAGCGCCTGCTGGAGAGCCACCGCAACATCCCGGGCCTCCTCCGGACGTACCCGGACAACCACAAGGTCATCAGCGCCGACCAGCCCTGCGCCGACGTCTTCGCCCAGGCCCTGAGCTTCGTCCAGAGCCGCTTCCGCTCAGAGGCGCCCTTCTTGCCGCGGGTGCTGCTCCTGGGCCCGCCGGGCAGCGGGAAGAGCCTGCAGGCGGCCCTCCTGGCCCAGAAGTATGGCCTGGTGCCCGTCTCCTTCGTGGACCTGCTCCGCGAGGAAGTGGTGGGCCGGACGTCGCTGGGGGAGCTCATCAGGCCCTCCTTCGAGAGCGGGTACCCGGTGGGTGACACCGTGGCGCTGCGGGTGCTGGGGAACCGCCTGTCCCAGCTGGACTGCGCCACCCGCGGGTGGGTGCTGCACGGCTTCCCCCGCGACGTGGACCAGGCCGAGCTCCTGCGCCGCGCGGGCCTGGAGCCCAACCGGGTCTTCTTCCTGCACCTGCCGACCGAGGTGACCACCCAGCGCCTCTGCCAGCGGGCCACCGACCCCATCTCCGGGGAGCGCTACCACACCATCTTCAAACCCCCGGCCAACGAGGAGATCCTCCAGCGCCTGCGCCGCAACCCCCACGATGCCCCTCCGCGGGTGGAGAAGAAGGCCGACGCCTACGGCCGGCAGGTGGCCGACCTGGAGGACTTCTACGAGGAGGCCCTCTTCGTCAACGCCGACCAGGACCCCTACACCGTCTTTGAGCACCTCGAGAGCTGCCTGGTCACGCCCCTGCCGGTCACCCGGCCCGGGACGCGCTCCCTGGCCGGAGGCGCCAGTCACCTGTGACGACAATGACACACCGAGGCAGCCCTCGACAATGTTGTGTGTCCCGTTGTGGGCAGCAAGTCCGCTTCGGATGCAAGCTTCCAAGGAGGGCAAACCCCTTTCCCCTTCATTTTCATACTAATTTTGATTCAAAAGTTAATAAAATACAAAACGAAGAAAGCAGATTTCACCACCAGCAGTTGTTGCCGTGCCTGGTGCCTTTTTGGCAGTTGGTCTGCTTCGGATGCAAGCTTCTAAGGAGGGCAAACTCCTTTCTCCTGTATTTTAATACTGTTTTTTATTCAAAAGTAAATAAAAATTTAAAAAATACAAAACAAAGAAAGCAGATTGTCATAGTATACTAGCATATGTGCCCAGTTTTGTTGGGAATTGATGAGCCACTAAGCTCAAATCACCCCGTTTATGAGGTAAATTCCCATTAAAATAGCAGAGTAAAATGCGGTGTGAGTTTTGGAAGACCTCTGTGTCTTCAGGAAGGCAAAGGAATGCAAAGTTAGCTTTAAAGTTTAAAAGCATTTATTGAGGTAAAAAGAAATCCATTGATGGATAGAAAAGGTTTGGAGCTAATTTTCTAATCTAATCTGTTCTAATACACATAGACGGATTAAAATTACAAAGATCTAGATAGCTACATCTTGAAAAATAAGAGTGGACAGAGTGCGTCCTCTCTCTGGAACAAAGCAGGAAGATGGAATGGCGACCAAACCTCGTGGGTTGCTTCTTCTCTAGGGCCATTAACATTCCAAAGGCCAAACTGGGAAGTTACGTCAAAGCCCTAGGAGAGATCACATTTCTAATGCATCAAAGGGTGGGGTTGACCTAAACAGGACAGGAAAGAGGAAACAATAGTAAAGCCTAATCAAAGCATGCAAAGGACTGGGGAAAGGTGTCCCTAACTCTTTTCTAGGCTTCCTATCTAACCATAGAGACTTAAGCAGTACAGGATGACATTTTTCCAACAATTCTGAATATAGGATAAGATCTGAATGGTTACACAGCCCAACAAAAAACCATGTTCTTGGTGTCTTGTATTGGCTTTAGGGCCTGTTCCTCGGGTTCTTTGAGGCTGATTCAGGAAACGGCATTGGAAATGGCCACATTAGCTCTAGATAGGGTTATCATATCTGTTGTCGAAGGCTTTCATGACCGGAATCACTGGGTTGCTGTGGCTGCATGGCCATGTTCCAGCAGCATTCTTTCGTCATGTTTCCCTGAACCCCTCGCTAATAGCATCTTCAGAGGTTCTGTTGGCAGTGTAGTGTACTCTATACTACACAGAAAAGCCACTGAAATTCACAAGAACCATGTGGGCTATTTCAACGGAGAGGAGGAAGCCATGAAAATTAACAAAATCTGGCTCCCAGTATTTAAAAAAACCCTTCAAAATCAAGACGGCAAATAAAGAACGCCACATAGAAATGGGAATTCCAGACAGTAAAGAATCAAGTGCCAGTCAACACCTCCCAAACAGAGGGTGCCTGCAGGCAACAGAAGCCAGGCTACCTCTATGCAGATACCCTCACTGATTGACTTTGCAGCTTCATGGCTACTCAAATATTAATTCAAGCTTGCTAACTGCAACATTCACACTTGCTTTACACAGACAAAGGGTGCTTTCTCCACCCTGGACATTTTTCCACAGGTGTTTATATATACACTCCACTTGCTTCACTGCCAACAGAACCTCTGAGGATGTTTGCCACAGATGCAGGCGAAATGCCAGGAGAGAATGCTGCTGGGACGTAGAATCATAGAGTTGGAAGAGACCTCACAGGCCATCCAGTCCAACCCCCTGCAAGAAGCAGGAAAATCTCATTCAAAGCACCCCCAACAGATGGCCATCCAGCCTCTGCTTCAAAGCCTCCAAAGAAGGAGCCTCCACCACACTCCCTCCGGGGCAGAGAGTTCCACTGCTGAACAGCCCTTCTCACAGTGAGGACGTTCTTCCTAATGTTCATATTGGTCCTACAGCCCAGAAAACACAGCAACCCAGGGTTTTCATAGTTTTCTACGAGCAAGCAGATGGCACCTAATAGAAGGCCTATGTTCTGTATCTCAAAAACTAGAGCCAATAGGGGGAAATTGGTGCCGTTTTTGGAAATGGCCAAATATACCCAGAAGCAGGGCTCACATTGGAGGGACCGAAAGGGGCCTTGGGCAGCGTAAGCCATTTTTGGCCGTTGACCAGGGACTGACCAAGCGGCCTTGCTCCTTTCCCTCCTGGGACGAAAGGGGTGTTTGCTCGCTCCCTCCCTCTGAGCCCCTTGTGCATAATGCTCCGAAGGGGCCCTGGGTCTGTGCAAACAGCGCCAAGTGGGGCACCCCATTGTCCTCTCCCCTTTAAGGCCGGCCTTCTGAAAGGGACTTAGTTGCTCTGGCGATGTGCAAACACCAAAACGGTCTCCATGGACCATAAAGGGGTTCAGAAGACAAGACATGGCTCCTTGTGCTGGGGAGGTTTTCTTTGAATGCCAATCCCTGCAGACTAAGAAGAAAAGCAAAGCTTCCCTTAGAGAGGGAGGTGCAAGGGCATTTCTTGAGCACTAAGGGGTCGTTTCAGGGGGGAGAATGTGCCCCAAAAGCCAATTAAGCAGAGGCCCCTTTGGGCGTGCAATGAGGCCACATGATCACTCGTGGGAAAAGGGCAACGATGCTGTAGAAATGGAGGCAGGAAAAGACAGAGAGCGTAGGCTGGGTTGGTCCAGGAAGCCATGGCTGCTGCCTTGAGCTTGCAAAACCTGAGCAGAACCAGAATTGGAAAGGTTTGACGCTTTCAGTGTGGATGGAGGAAGTGAAGGAGGAAGGTGTTGGGAATTGATGAGCCGCTAAGCTCTAATCACCCCCTTTATGAGGTAAATTCCCATTAAAATAGTAGAGTAAATGGAAGCATTTCTTCCAATGCAGCAGTGAGACTTAAGCGGTGTGAGTCTTGAAAGCCTTTGTGTATTCAGGACGGCAAAGGACTGCAAAGTTAACTTCAAAGTTTAAAAGCATTTATTGATGGATAGAAAAGGTTTGGAGCTAACGATCTAATCTAATCTAATCTGATCTAATTCACATAGACGGATCAAAATAACAAAAGATCTAGATAGCTACGTCTTGACTAGAAGAGGGGACAAAATGTGTCCTCTCTCTGGAACAAAGCAGGAAGAAGGAATGGCGACCAAGCCTCGTGGGCCGCTTCTTCTCTAGGGCCATAAACATTCCAAAGGCCAAATTGGGGAAGTTACATCAAAGCCCTAGGAGAGATCACATTTCTAAAGCATCAAAAGGGTGGGTTGACCTAACCAGGACATGAGGGAGGAAACAATAGTAAAGCCTAATCAGAGCATCCATAGAACTGGGGAAGGTGTCCCTAACTCTTTTCTAGGCTTCCTATCTAACCATAGAGACTTAAGCAGTGCAGGGTGACATTTTTCCAACAGATGGCCACCCCACCAGGAAGCCCCAGGTGCCCTCCCTTTTGGGACCAGTGATGGCCTTTGGGATCTGGTTCAAAGGGGTGGGGGCAACTTCGCAGCCACTTCATAGAATCTCACGGAGTTGGAAGAGACCACATGGGCCATCTAGGCATGCCTTCCCCTTCAACTTATGGGGTGTCTCAGGCTGGAAGTGTAGACTCCTATAATCCTGTTCAAAGCAGATAACCTGGGATCAGATCCTGGGATAGAAGGCAGTGTACATCCAGCCTCAGAGCCTGGAGGTGGAATGAGTGCCCCAGGAGCTCATCATGGTCAGTTCAGCCAGGAATAATGGTGATGATGATGATGGTGGCAATGACCTTGTTTTTTAAAAAAAGAAGATGATTTATTTATTTATTTGCAGTATTTCTATTCTGCCCTTCTTTCTCACCCCGAAGGGGACTCAGGGCAGATCACAATGTACACATACAAGGCAAACATTCATTGCCATATGAACATAGAGACAGAGACAGACACAGAGGCAATTTAACCTTCTCCAGCTTCCAGTTTCCTGAGGGTATGCTCGATTCTGGCCACAGGGGGCGCTGCTGCTTCATCATCCACTGTGATGCCAACTTCCTCATTCTAAACACTGCTGGATGATTTTTATGGTGTTGTTAATTAGTTAAATTAGCCTCTCCATATAAGTAGTACCTAAATTTCCAGTTATCTTTCGGGTTGCTTAGGTCAACAAGGAGCAGGGCTATTTTTTATTTTAATGGTCGGGTGCTCACTCCCCCACCGGCTGGCCTCAAACTCATGACCTTTTGGTCATAGTGATTTATTGCAGCTGGCTACTAACCAGCCTGCGCCACAGCCCGGCCCGGATGCAAGCACTGTGCCTTTACGCTCAAGGAAAAGCAGCCAATCTGAACGCAGGGAGATCTAGCGCACGGGGAATAGCCGCTCTTGGGATCACCCGCACCCAAAATGCTCTGAAGGAGAGGCTTCCGAGAGACCTGCTCAAGCCTTGCAAACTCAGGGCAACCTGAGGCGCACCTACATTGTGGAATCCATGGAGTTTGGTACTACTAGAACTGCCGTGGATCAAGGCTGTGGAATCATGGGAGTTGTAGTTTCACAGGGTCTTGAGCCTTCTGACAAAAGAGTGCTGCTGCTTCAAAGTGCAACTACAACTCCCAGGATTCCGTCGCCTTAAGCCAAGGCGGAGGGGTGTCCACTTGGGTGGCCTGGGAGGGGGCTGACGGCTTCTTGCTCCGGTTGGGAGGGGGCTTGGCCAGAGCCTGTTGTCTCCTTATCAGCCCAGAAGAGGAGATAAGAGAAGCAGGCCTGTTTTGCTGGAGGGATGAGTGGCAACGGCTTTCCTTTCAACTCACCAAGACTGAAAACACAAACATTTAACAGGACTTTCCAAAGTATTTGGTTGCCATTACAGTGGCTAAAGCTGTTGCACCTCAGCGCTGGTTCACCTTGCTCTTAACACACACTCCACCGCAGCAGACTTGTTTTTTTCAGTTTATTGATAAAAGATAGCAAAATCTTAATAAAAAGCAGTAAAGAAAGCAGTAATCCAATTGCAAAGGCAATCTGCAGAATATAGTTCAAAGTCTCTTTAGAAAATAGTTCAAAGTCTCTAATATAGCAAATCAGTCCTGAAAAAAGAAGGTAGCGTGAACTCCAAAATACAATCTAAACACAGAATCTAAGCATGAACAAAAGCAAGATTCCTTTTCCATGAGCAGAAACAAGGCAGGAATTAAGCTTCCAAAATCAACGTTGCTTCATCTGAAATCTTTCCCTGTTCCTCCCTATTTAACCATGATTACAAGCTAAGAAAGCATTCCTCTGACCTTGGGTTCTCACACGTTTACTAGCTATTCTCACAGAACACCTGGGACGAACTCTTAACCTTAACCTTGTGTCTATATCACAAAGGCCGGGCTGTGGCGCAGGCTGGTTAGCAGCCAGCTGCAACAATTCACTTTGACCAAGAGCTCATGAGTTCGAGGCAAGCCCGTGTCTGCGTCTGTCTCTGTTCTATGTTATAACATTGAATGTTTACCTTATATATGTGCAATGTGATCCACCCTGAGTCCCCTTCAGGGTGAGAAGGGCGGAATATAAATAATAATAAATAAATATATCTAAGGAAGACTCCTCTGACTTGCTGCCCGAGCCACCTGAACTTTGTTGATGTTCTAAATTTTGTGAAAAGTCACCTTATCACTAACTTCAGCTTCCCAGCTAGCCTGCAGCCTTTCTGACCATTCAGAGCCTTCAACATTGTTCACACTTTTGGGCTCTCCAGAGAGATGGGCCTGGTGCAAGGTCCGGGTGCCAGTCTGCCCCAAAGGCCTTGGCTCCGGACCTGGGCTCTGCTGCCCCCCACTGAATTCTGTCCTTTGCCATTAACGCTGTCCCCATCTTTCTTCTCTGCAGGGCTGGCGTCCAGTATTCCAGGGTCCGAGGGGTCCTTTGCGGCTGCACTGCCCGGCTGCTTCCCAGGTGACCGCCCCGCGGACTGTGGCTCCCCGCTGCCGGCCCTCTCCTCCTCCTCCTGGCTGCTCCAGCCCTCGGTCCCGCTCTTTGTGCCGCTGCATTCGGACTGGAACTCGGCGCAGGCGGCGTGGGGGCCGGCCTGGGAGGCCCATGTCTTTGGGGCCGGCTCCCTCTTTGCCCTGATGGCCCTGCTCTCGCTGCTGGCCTTGCTGGCCCTGCCCTGCCGCTGCCCGGCCTCCTGCAAGCTCCTGGCTCTGCTCCACTTGCTGCTGACCGCTGCCGGGGCGGCCAGGGCCCTACTCCTCTTCGGCGAGGCTTGCGGGCAGCTGGAGCTCCTGCCGGACATCGCTGTGCGGCTGCTTCATGACTTGGCCCTGCCGTGCTTGACCTCTGCCCTGGCTACGGCCCTCCTGCTACTCTCTCGTCGCTCCCAGGCCAAGTCTTCCTCCGCTCGGGCCGCTGACCGTCTCCGGCACCCAGGCCTGCTGGCCGCCCTGCTGCTGCTCCACTTCTCGGTGGCCACGGGGGCCGTTTTGGCCGCTGACCTGCTCCAGCAGTTCTCCTTCCTGCTCCTGGCGTCGAGGGGCCTCTTTGCCCTCCTGGCTGCCGTCCTCTCCTGCGCGGTGCTGGTCTTCCTCTGCCTGGCCAGAGTGGACAAGACCCAGGGCTACGACCTCAAGGACACCTCTTGTCCCCAGTGTCCCTTCGGTGATGTCCAGCGGTGGAAGCGAGCGGCTAGAGCTGCCGTTTCGTCTGCCTTCTTCGGCCTGCTGACCGCCGGCTTGCACTCCTACGCTATTCTGCACGCGCTGGGCTTTGGCCTTAGCTCTGAGCTCTTTGGCCCCTGGCCTTGGTGGGCTTTGCAGCTGGCCGGACGGCTCTGCGAGGCCGGAATGGGGCTGCCCTTGGCCTGCTTGGGCCTTTGCCCGCTCTTCTGCTCGGCCTCCGAACCTTGGTGCCGCTGCTGCCGCTGCTGCTGCGGGGACCGCTCTCCAGACCACGGCGGAGGGAAGGCGGCCAAGGCCCAGCTGCTGCCTAACAACTTCCAGTGGTCACTCTCCCAACATGAGAAGCTGGTCATCTGCGACACCGTCATC
The DNA here is from genome assembly GCF_035594765.1 of Anolis carolinensis. Lineage (NCBI taxonomy): Eukaryota > Metazoa > Chordata > Lepidosauria > Squamata > Anolidae > Anolis > Anolis carolinensis. The sequence continues at coordinate 206,319,555 of NC_085845.1, read as the reverse complement.
GCCCGCAGCGAGTCGGACTACCTGCCGCTCTACAGTGTCTCCGAAGCCGCTCCAGACGCCACCCTCGACCCCACAGCCGACTTCCGCCCCCCGTCGCCCATCGACCTCCGGCGCAGCATCGACGAAGCCCTGTGTGGGGAGGGCTACTTCCCGGAGGGGGGCCCGCTCTACGCCCCCAGCACCTTCTCCCTCTGCTTGACCTCCATGGGCAGCGGCCCCTCCCGGGTGTCCTCCTGCCTGGAGCTGGCGCCCTCCACCGCCACTGCGGCCGCGGGGGGCTCCTCCATGACCCTCAGCGTGCCGGACACCCCGCTGTCCTCCCCGGGGCTCTGGAGGGGGGCCAGCACCGCCTCCGTCACCAGCAGCACCTCCGGGTCTCCCTGCAAACGCTGCTCCACCGCCGAGGGTGAAGACCCCTCCTGCTCCTCCTCCCCCGTAGGCCCCGGCCCCTCCAACGGGGAGAGCCCCCCGCGGTCCCCCCCTCCGCCCGGCCGGCAGTTCTGGGTGCTGACCCCCGTCTCCCAGCAGTCCCTGGCCTCCGTGGCTGAGGGTCAGCCGGCGGTGGACACGGCCCTCCTGCAGAAGGAGTTCATGGCCGTCTGCCGCCAGATCGACACCCTCAGCGTCAGCAGCGAGACCATCGACTTGTAGCCCCAGCAGACCCCCGGGGACCCCCGTTTCCCGCATCCTCCTCTTCCAGGCATGTGCAATCCTGACTCCCGGGTTGGGGGGCGACAATGCCTCGCTCCCCTGTGGGTCTCCAGTGCTGGACCATCGGGGGATGGACATCTTGAGTGACAATTTTGCAGAAGACCATCAGATCGGCATGCCGAGAGGGACACCAAAGGCCGTGCAACCCAACTCCCAGAAGGAGCACCAAAGGCCATCTAGTCCATCTCGTGCCATCTTGGGGCTGCTGTCACTTGCCCCCATGGGACAATGCTTAGACACCCCCCTCCCCCACCCTTGGGTCTGGACCCTTGAGGAGTGCAGATGTCCCCAACTTTGCAACGACCCTTCTGCAAGGACATGGGGTTCTGCTTTTTTGGTAGTTTGGTGGGCCATCTGATTGCAGAGAAGACCATAGAATCACTGGACTGGAAGAGACACCAAAGGCCATCTAGTCCAACCTCCTTCCAGGCACGTGCAATCTCAGCGTTGGGCCATGGAGGCATTGAGCTTTGTGCAGATCCATGAGCTTCTACTTTTTGGTGTGTTGGTGAGGGATGTGCTGGCAGAGAAGACCATTGAATCAGGGGCACAGAAGGGGCACCAGGGACCATCTAGTCCATCTCGTGCAACCTTAAGGCTCCATGGGGCAATACTTAGCCCCCCCTTGGGCCTCCAGCGTTGGGCCATTAAGGGGCATAAGGAGCCCCATTTTGTGTGGACATTTTTTGCAGGGACGTAGGGTTCTGACCATCAAATCGTGGACTCAGAAGGGACTTCACAGGCTGTCTGTCCCAACCCCCTTCAGTGCACATGCAATCTTAGCCTTGGGCCACGGAGGGGTGCTGGTGGACACTTTGTGTTGGCCTTTTTGCAGGTCTGCGGGGTGCTACATTTTGGTGAGGGGTGTGCTGGCAGAGAAGACCATTGAGTCAGGGGCACCAAAGGCCATCTAGTCCATCTCATCCAACCCTGACTTCTGAGGCAGGAGAGGAGCTGCTCTCTCTGGGCTCCATGGAGCAATGCCTTCCTCTTCCTTGAGTCTCCAGCCCTGGGCCATTGAAGGGCGCAGGAGGGGTCCCCCACTCAGGGCCGGCCCAAGGAAATGTTCAAGTGTAGGCGAACAGAATTTTGGCACCCCCGCCCCCAACCAATCGGGCATCGAATTGTTGCTGGTTGTGAGGCCACCCTGAGTCCTCTTCGGGGTGAGAAGGGCAGGACACAAGTATGGGAAATAAATAAATAAATAATTTCAGGACAGTAAAAAAAGAACATTCAAAAACAGGGGAATTCCAGACATGAAATAATCAGGGTCTGTCAAAGACAGAACGCCACAAGATAAAAGATAACAAAGTTTATTGGAGTTACAGAACCAAAAATGCCCGTAAAAGACAAGGGCTAGGCAAACACTGGCCTTAAAAGTAAAAAGAGACAAGAAAAACGTTCAAAAGATAAACCGGATTAAACCGGAGTTTAATCCGGGTTAAATCAAAACAGCTTGCTTCAGCCTGGGAATAAACAAACAGAAGCTGGTGAACAAAAAGTTCAAAGGAATGCAACTAATTGGCAGCAGATGCTTCTCTGCTGCCAAGAGCTATGTTTGAGTAACTTAGAGGTTACTCCTCCACACAGCAGGCAATTTCCCGATACAAACACAGCAGACGAGGGCAGAAGCAGTCAGCGAAGTCCCAATCCGTTCCGAAGGTCGTAAGGCAGATGCAGACGTTTGTAGTTCACCAGTTCCAACGACAGACACAGGTAGGAGAATCCGAGGCCGTAGTCAGTCAGTCCGTAAGTCCAGAGTAAGCAGATGGCGTCCGTCAAGAAGACGACGGAAGGTCAAAGCTATTAAGATTAAGCAGAGGTTGCACAACAAAACCCCACACAATTCCTCCCGCCGTCTGAGCCCAATGTCCAGGATAACTTACGTAGTCAGCAAACGAATCACACCCGTCTTCAGGAAAACTTCCCACACAGATCCCAAGCGTTCGTCCAGATTACCTTGCCCAACGCAATTTGCTATTGCTTCCAAACCCCATTTTATGCCAGTTACAAGTCCTCATTGCTATCAGCTGTTCTCTTTAGCCCGGGCGTTTCCTCATCACTTTCCTCATCAGAACTGGAACACCTTTGACTACGCCCCACAGCATCCCCAGCTGTGGATCCCGTCCCATCCCTCCAGCTTGTCCACGGGTCTAATCCTGAAGGTCCCCAATCGCCTTCCATACTATCATTGCCAGTGGCACCCAAATCCTCCCTTACACGAGTCCATTCCATGTCATCCTCTTCCGAGCTAACCATCTCTTCCTCCATTCTCTCAGTAAACCCCTCAAAAGAATCCTCGTCAGATGGTTCTGCAAAGATATCTCGCAGCCGCTTCCTTTCTCGCTCCTCGAGAGTATCTGACTCTCGAGGAGTCTTACGCCCACGTCTCCCAGTAGTAGAGCCATGAGGCTCAACCATAACACTATCCCCTCTCACAAAGGCCTCCTCCTCCGAAGGCGGAGAGACGGCAGTGATGTCCTCAGCTACAGCACCACGACGACCGGAGGTATCTAACTTTAACAGAGAACGATGGAAAACTGGATGGATTTTAAAAGTAGAAGGTAAACGCAAACGAAATGCTACGGAAGAAATCTTTTTAACAATAGGAAAGGGTCCCAAATACCGTGGCGCAAACTTTCCCCCAGCCTGTTTAATGTACTTGGAAGATAACCACACTAAATCCCCTTCTTCCAACTCTTCCCCTGCCTGCCTACGACGGTCGGCCTGAGTCTTTTGCGTTGCCTTGGCTTCCAATAGTAAGCGACGGGCAACATCATGCAACGCAGCCATTTCCGAGGAACGGTACACCGGGTCAGAGGAAACCACATTGGTTGACGGCGCCACACCTCCCCGCGGATGAAAACCATAAGTCAGTTCAAATGGAGTATGCTGACTAGACGTGTGCACAGCGTTGTTGTAGGCGAACTCAGCCACCGGTAGCCATTTCACCCAAGCAGTGGGTTGATCTAAACAAAAACAACGTAAATATTGCTCCAACAACCCATTAACCCTTTCCGATTGGCCATCTGTTTGTGGATGAAACGCTGAGGAGACGTTCAATTTAGTACCTAAACACTCATGGAAGTGTCTCCAAAAGCGTGACACAAATTGTGGAGCCCTATCAGAAATAATCACCTCAGGAGCTCCGTGCAAACGATAAATGTGTTTAGTAAACAATAAAGCCAATGCAGGGGCCGCCGGAATGGTCGAACAAGGAATAAAATGAGCCAGTTTAGAAAATAAATCCACCACCACCCAAATACATGTGTAACCCCCAGACTTAGGCAAATCAGAAATGAAATCCATGGAAATAATTTGCCATGGTCTCTCAGGAACAGGTAGAGACGACAACAACCCTCTAGGGCGCCCAACAGGCGTCTTACTCTGCTGGCAAACAGCGCAGCTATCACAAAAGCGAAGAATGTCTTGCCGCATCTTTGGCCACCAGTAGTTCCTGGTGATGAGCTGCACGGTCTTAAATCTGCCAAAATGCCCAGCCATGGGTTCATCATGGTGGGCTCTAATAACCTCCAACCTGAGTGCCCCCACCGGTACATAGACCTGTCCCCTGCGTACCAATACTCCATTCTGATCTTGCAAGTGAGGCAGTATTGTACGATTCCCTGCTGACAACAGCATGAGTTGCTCTTGAGTCCAAACATCTTCTTTCTGGGCCTCTATGATTTGATCATGTAACCCGATCTCATTTTCCACAACACATAAAGAGGCAGTAGGCAAAATGGTCTGGCACACTACCTGCTCATTAGTCTTAAACTCAGGCTTGCGGGACAATGCATCGGCCCGCAAGTTTGCCTTCCCTTCCACGAATTGAACTTTGAAATTAAACCTGGAGAAAAACAAAGCCCATCGGATTTGACGTTGGTTTAACTTCTTGGCCGTTTGCAAATGTTCCAAATTCTTGTGGTCAGACCTGACCACGATTTGGTGCCGCGCCCCCTCTAGCCAGTGCCGCCACACCTCAAACGCCACCTTGATCGCCAATAATTCTTTCTCCCATATGGTATAGTTTTGCTCAAATGGTGTTAGTTGCCGAGAGTAAAATCCACAGGGACGCAAAGTCCCTGATGAATCTCTTTGAGACAATACAGCCCCCAACGCGTAGCTAGAAGCGTCTGCTTCTACTACGAACGGTTTGTCCACATCTGGATGTATTAGTATGTTGTCTGCCTGAAAGCTAGACTTTAATTGTAAAAACGCATCGTGAGCTTCCCGCCCCCACACAAATGGCTGTTTCTTACGCAGGAGCTGCGTCAAAGGTACCGTGAGTTTGGCAAAGTTTGGGATAAACTCCCGGTAGTAATTAGCGAATCCTAAGAACCTCTGAACATCCTTCTTAGTCTTGAGCTCTTGCCATGAGTTGACTGCGTCAACTTTATGTGGATCCATTTTGAGTTCCCTTCCTGAAACTACATGACCTAGAAACTCAACTTCAGGCACATGAAAGACGCATTTAGAAGCCTTAGCGAAGAGCCCATTAGCCCGCAGACGATGTAGTACCTGCTTAACATGCTGACGATGTTCCCTTTCATCCTTAGAAAAAATTAAGATATCATCCAAATAAATCACCACAAATTGGTCAATTAAGTCTCTAAATACATCGTTTATGAACCTCTGGAAGACCGCAGGCGCATTGCAAAGTCCGAAAGGCATTACACGGAACTCGTGGCATCCGAAACACGTGTTAAATGCCGTCTTCCATTCATCACCTTCCCGTATTCTAATCAAGTTATACGCCCCCCGCAGGTCAAGCTTGGTAAAGACCTTAGCCCCTTGCACCCTCGATAGTAATTCCGAGATTAAAGGTAGCGGGTACCTATCCCGAATGGTGTGTTTGTTAAGGACCCGGTAATCACAAACCAACCTGAGGTCCCCTGTCTTTTTGGCAACAAAGAACACAGGAGCAGCAGTTGGAGAGCTAGATGGGCGAATAAACCCCTTAGCTAAGTTCTCATCGAGGAACTCTCTTAAAGCTTGCCTTTCTGGCACTGTCAAGGCGTACAACCTTCCTGCTGGCAATTTTGCACCTTCCGCTAGTGTAATGGCGCAATCGTATGGTCTATGCGGCGGTAACTTATCCGCTTCCTTCTTACAGAATACGTCTGAGAATTCCCCATACTCAGCAGGCACTCCCTCCATATCAGGCTGAGTAGGGTTTAGAGTAAAACATTCCTGCCTCCTAAAAGTTATCTTACGCGTCACCCAGTCCACTTGTGGATTTACTAAAGCTAGCCAATCCATTCCCAGGATCACATCGTATCTGGGTAAGCTCGTAATATCCCAAACAAACGTTCCCGTTACTCCCTGTACTTCCCACATTATTTCTGAGGTCTCATGGTTAACCACCCCAGTCTCCAATAGTCTCCCATCCGCACCTTCCACCCATACGTCGCATGCTTTGCGCACTACAGGAATGCCATGCTTCCTAGCAAATTCAATATCCACATATGAGACCGTAGCCCCTGAGTCCAGCAGTGCCAAAGTAGAAACAAGTTCTTTTCCCCCAACAGATAACGAAATGGGTACAAAGACATGTTTCTTCCCCTCAGTTGACTGCTTTAAAAGCCCTAATGCGTTGGACTCACGTCGCACTAGGGCTGGCCTTTTCCCGAAAGCTGGGAAGGTTTTACATTACAATTTCTGGCGAAATGCCCAGCATTTCCACAATACAAACACAACCCCAGTTGTCTCCTACGGTTCTTTTCTGTTATAGACAGTTTTTTAAACACCCCAAGTTCCATAGGCTCGTCCCCCTTTACCACAGGTGCCTTAGATTCAAACATAGGTGGCGCACACATTGCTCTAGATTGTTTACGGGACTCGAACCTGGCGTCCAAACGCAACACTTTAGATATTAAGGCATCCCAATTTTCTGCCGGCTCCAAGCGTGCCAATTCGTCCTGGAGGTAATCATTTAAACCAGCAGTAAACAAAAGCATAAATGCATTTTACCCCCAGTCTAACTGATGACGGTACGAATTAAACTTATTTAAATAATCCAAAACAGTCCCCTTTCCTTGTTTCAACCGATACAGAGCCCAACTAGCATTCTCCGTACGGAGGGGATCCCCAAAAGTGTCAGTTAGTAGTTTTTTGAAATCACTCAAATTGTCCTTGACTGGGTCATTTCCCAAAATCAAATTAGTGGCCCATTGTCCTGCAGGACCAGTCAACAAACTCAAAATAAATGCCACCTTGCTAGTGTCCGTAGGGAAAGCTTGTGCACTAAGCTGGGAAAAATAAAGTTCAATTTGTGCCAAAAAAGTTGGCAGTTTGCTCCTAGACCCATCAAAGCGTTCGGGAGTCATAACATGTCCTTTAGCTGGCTGTGCTGCTTGTGCAGCGTAAAAAGCAGCCTGTAATTGATCAAAACGAGCCTTTAACTACTCCATCGTCTTCTTGACGTAATTAACTACTACAGAAAAACTTTTTTACGGACGTTGGGCAATCTGTCAAAGACAGAACGCCACAAGATAAAAGATAACAAAGTTTATTGGAGTTACAGAACCAAAAATGTCCGTAAAAGACAAGGGCTAGGCAAACACTGGCCTTAAAAGTAAAAAGAGACAAGAAAAACGTTCAAAAGATAAACCGGATTAAACCGGAGTTTAATCCGGGTTAAATCAAAACAGCTTGCTTCAGCCTGGGAATAAACAAACAGAAGCTGGTGAACAAAAAGTTCAAAGGAATGCAACTAATTGGCAGCAGATGCTTCTCTGCTGCCAAGAGCTATGTTTGAGTAACTTAGAGGTTACTCCTCCACACAGCAGGCAATTTCTCGATACAAACACAGCAGACGAGGGCAGAAGCAGTCAGCGAAGTCCCAATCCGTTCCGAAGGTCGTAAGGCAGATGCAGACGTTTGTAGTTCACCAGTTCCAACGACAGACACAGGTAGGAGAATCCGAGGCCGTAGTCAGTCAGTCCGTAAGTCCAGAGTAAGCAGATGGCGTCCGTCAAGAAGACGACGGAAGGTCAAAGCTATTAAGATTAAGCAGAGGTTGCACAACAAAACCCCACACAATTCCTCCCGCCGTCTGAGCCCAATGTCCAGGATAACTTACGTAGTCAGCAAACGAATCACACCCGTTTTCAGGAAAACTTCCCACACAGATCCCAAGCGTTCGTCCAGATTACCTTGCCCAACGCAATTTGCTATTGCTCCCAAACCCCATTTTATGCCAGTTACAAGTCCTCATCGCTATCAGCTGTTCTCCTTAGCCCGGGCGTTTCCTCATCACTTTCCTCATCAGAACTGGAACACCTTTGACTACGCCCCACAGCATCCCCAGCTGTGGATCCCGTCCCATCCCTCCAGCTTGTCCACGGGTCTAATCCTGAAGGTCCCCAATCGCCTTCCATACTATCATTGCCAGTGGCACCCAAATCCTCCCTTACACGAGTCCATTCCATGTCATCCTCTTCCGAGCTAACCATCTCTTCCTCCATTCTCTCAGTAAACCCCTCAAAAGAATCCTCGTCAGATGGTTCTGCAAAGATATCTCGCAGCCGCTTCCTTTCTCGCTCCTCGAGAGTATCTGACTCTCGAGGAGTCTTACGCCCACGTCTCCCAGTAGTAGAGCCATGAGGCTCAACCATAACAGGGTCAGCTAACACCTCCCGACAAAGGATCACCCCAGGCAGAAAGGCCTGCAAGGCCATTCAAAGCTAATCAAGGTGGCCAACTGCAACATCCAGACTTGCCTCAGACAGACAACAGTTCTTTGAGTTCTTTCTCCCAACCTTTACATTGCATAGATATACAAACCCCACTTACCTAGTTTCCAACAGACCTCTTGCCTAGTTTCCAGCGGTCCGCGATGGCGGCGGCAGCGGGAGGAAGAGTGGACCCGTGTTGCCGCCTAGGTATGCTGCTCCGCACCGTTGCCGTGGAGACGGAAGGCCTGCCATTCCTGCACCACCCCGGCTGCAGGGCCAGCAGAGTTTTCACCGGAACAAAATGGTGCTGGCGCTGGCAGCCGGGGTGGTGCGGGAATGGCGGGCCTATGCGGCCGGGCCCAGGTCAAACTCGGGCCCAGACCAGGCTGAAGGCCCAAAGGAGGAGGAGGTGGGGGGTGCACACACATGCATGCACACATGCGTGCTCATGTGGGCTGCCTCAACTGCGCCCCTGGGATTATGGCGCCACAGGCAAGTGCCTAAATGGCCTCATGGTTGAACCGCCCCTGCCCCCACTTTGCATTGTGCTTTTTTTGAAGGATGGTGAGAGATTGCAGAGAAGATCATCAGAATCAGAAGGGACAATGAAGCCCATTGAGGGGTGCAGCCCCCCCCCCCACACACACACACATACACGCTTTGTACTGACGTTTTGCAGGTAGCGTTCTGCTTTTGGGTGGGTTGATGAGGAGGGATCTGCTGGCAAAGAAGGCCATGGTATTACAGGTCGGAAGGGACCCCCAGAGGGCATCTAGTCCAACTCCCTGCCAAGTAAGGAAAGCCCACCTGAGCCCTCCCTCCAGAGAAAAGGCCATGATCTGAGCTCGGCTGAAAGACCCCCGGGTGCCGGTCTGCCCTGAAGGACAGCATTGACAACACGGAGAGCCCCTCCCTCGCCCCCCCGGCGCCCCCCCCCAACTGGCTCTCCTTTCCCTTTTCTCCGTTGCAATGATGGTCGGCCTCCCTCGTCTCAGAAGAAGCCCCTTGGCCCCCCATCCCTGACCCCGTCTTCCGCTTGAAGAAGGATTCCCTGTTGAGTAGCAGCGAAAGAGACCCCGACTGTGTCCTGTGTTGCTGAACCCAAAGGGAAGGGAAGCGGTGTGTGGAAACCCCCCTCCAGAAGCGGGGAGGGGGAAGTGGGAGACGAGGCTTGGCACCCCTAAATGCTCAATAAAAGGATTTCGAGGAGAGGGGCCTCCGAGTGTCCTCTTTGGGGGCGTGTGTGGGGGGCTTGGCGCCATCAGGGGACCCTCCTTTCCAGAACAGGCCCATCAGGGGTCTTTGGGGTTTCTTAAAAATATTTTAAAGTAATTTTTAATTGTCATAAACTTCCCATCCCCTCCGCCCATCGCCCAGACTACATACTTCTAATGTATCTTTATCCAGGAGCACAATTTTATTAATTTCTGTACAATATTCAATTTGGAGAGCCCCCTAGTGGCAAAGTGTATTAAAGGGCTGAGCTGCTGAACTTGTGGACCAAAAGGTCAGCAGGGTTGTTGTATGTTTTCCGGGCTGTATTGCCATGTTCTAGAAGTATTCTCTCCTGACGTTTCGCCCACATCTATGGCTACCTCACAACCTCTGAGGATGCCTGCCATAAATGTGGGCAAAACGTCAGGAGAGAATACTTCTAGAACATGGCCATACAGCCTGGAAAACATACAACAACCCTGTGATCCTGGCCATGAAAGCCTTCGACAACACAAAAGTCAGCAGTTTGAATCCGGGGAGCGGGGTGAGCTCCTGCCATTAGCCCCAGTTCTTGCCAACCTAGCAGTTCAAAAACATGCAAGTGTGAGTAGATCAATAGGTACCGGGAAGGTAACAGCACTCCATGCAGTCATTCTGGCCACATGACTTTGGAGGTGTCTGTGGACAATGCGGGCTCTTCAGCTTAGGAATGGAGATGAGCAACAGAGTCAGACTCGAGTACACTTAATGCCAAGGAGAAAACTTTTACCTTTATCTTTACTATTCAATTTGGCTTCGCCGTTTTTCTAACCTATCCATTGATCTATGATTTATCTTGTTTTGCACTCACGCATAGCATCCTGAGTTGGACGTGCTGTAATCAAGATTGTGCTTGATCATTTGGGGGTGTTTGCCACACACCCCCCCCCCCCCCACACACACACAAAGCCATCAGACTGCAATCAGCGGATGGATCAATTAGGCCTTGCAAACCCAGATTTCCCATTCAGAGCCTGGAGGGGCCTAATAGGAAACCAGTCTGGCCTCTCTCTGCCCGGATGGATGCACACATTAAACGAGGGCTGCAGAAGCAAAACAGTTTGGCTAGAAATCATAGAAGAGATGGGGGAGTGGGGAGAGCCGTGGGGCAGGACTGGAACCCTGAGTCAAAAAACCCAAACAAGACTGCAAGGGCCTTCTCTTGAGACCCATTCTGGCCTTGGGTTTAGGAGACAGCACCTCTGGGCATGTGCAGAGGGCACTGGCTTAATGACAGGGAAGGCCCACAATATTGTTGAGTTTTTATTAAAACAAAACCTATATACAAAACAACAACAACCCTCAATCAGTGAGGGTATCTGCACAGAGGTAGCCTGGCCTCTATTGCCTGAAGGCATCCTCTGGGAAGTGTTACCCCTCTATACAGACACCCTCACTGATTGGCTTTGCAGCTTCATGGCTACTCAGTGCTATTCAAGCTTGCTAATTGCAACGTTTGCGTTTGCTTTAAACAGGCAAGAGTTCTTTCTCCCACACTGGACATTATTCCACAGGCATATATATATATATAAGACAATTACCTTCAAAGGGTCCTGGCTCAGGAGGGAAATCAGGCAGAGAAACTCAGTCTCGTGAGAGATGCAAAAAGCAAAGTTTATTTTCAAATAGCTATGAGAAGGCGAACAGCCGTACATACCCCGGAGGGCTGTATCAGGAAAATGGCCATCGCAACATGTGCATAGCAAACAAAGGATTTTATATCTCAGCTTATCTAGAATTGACCAATGGCTGAGGATCTTCCTCACCTTCCACACCTACTTGGCATAAGTGATACCAATGAACTAAATTGTTTACTCTGAGCTTTCTTCTCCCTTTGGAACTTCCTGGAGAAAGGCACCAGCTCACAGGAAGGGAGGGGCATATGCAGAGGCAAAGCCACAGAGGCAAAAGTTTACTACTTTCTGGCTTATGGTCCCTTCATATACACACACACTCCACTTGCTTCACTTCCAACAGAACCTCTGAAGATGCCAGCAGGCACAGATGCAGGTGAAACGTCAGGAGAGAATGCTGCTGGAACATGGCCATGCCCTATTTATTACACACATGGTTTGTGTTCCTGGGTAATAAATGTCGTTATTTCCTAATAGGTTCTATCATAAAAACAGTTGGAAAGTTTATTAATCTGCAAAAACTTTGTTGTTGTGGGAGAGGCATCCTGCAGCAGCAGAGTTTGCTCTAGTTTTCAGTGAGTAGGGTCTCCTAGAGTCGTCCTTCTGCGGCCGGCCATCCTGTTTGGGGGTCAAGGGCTCCAGTCCAGCCGAGGCCTCCCTCCCTTCCGCTCCCTTTGGCCAATGGGATTCCTCGCCTGGCTGCCCCTGGAAGTGAGGGCTCCGCGCCGGCGCCACAGGGTTCCTGGCACAAAACAGGCCTCAAGGGAGGCACCCAAGGCCAGGCCGCACGGCCACCCCCTTTGCCCCCGATGCCCTTTTCCCTCGCAACTGGAAACAAGAACGAATGCCTTCTGGCACCACTTTAACGGCCACGACGGGATCACAGGGCCTGTAGTTTTGCAGATATCAGTGTCATTATTTCCTAACTGGTTCTATCACAAAAACATGGGGAAAGTTTATTACACTGCCAAAGTTTTATCTTTGCAGGAGGGACATCCTGCTGTAGCACATGTTGCAATGATGGTAATAATAATAATAATAATAATAATAATAATAATAATAATAATAATAATAATAATGATGGGTGCCGTGCCAAAAGATCTCAGCCGGCATTTGGAAACCATAGACATTGACAAAATTATGATCTGCCAACTGCAAAGGGCCACCCTACTGGGATCTGCACTCATCATCTGAAAATACATCACACAGTCCTAGATACTTGGGAAGTGTTCGATGTCATAGACAGAACGCCACCAAATAGAGTACAACACAGTTTATTAAAGTTACAGAACTGAGAAATGCCCATAGAAAGCAAAGGACTAGGCAAACACTTGTCTTCAGTGTGAAAAGTAACAGAAACAGCTCCGTTTGAATTAAAACGGTTCCAAAGGATAAACCGGATTAAACAGGAGTTTAATCCGGATTAAAGCAAAAGTGCTTACTTCAACCTGACAATTTAAACAAACACAAGTTGGAAAACAAAGGTCAAAATGAACACAAAAAACTGGCAGCAGATTCCTCTCTGCTACTCAAAAGCTACAGATGAGTAACTCAGGCTGTTTACTCCTCCGTGCAGCGAGCGAAATCCGGGTCCAGGCACATCAATCAGGGTAACGACGGTCAGCATGGGTCCCAATCCGGTCCAAGGTCCAAGGTCGAAAGCCAAGTGCAGACGTCCACAAGTTCCACCGATAGCCACAGAAGGGATAGTCCAGGGTCGTAGTCAGTCAGTCAATCCAGCGTCAATCCAGAGTAGGTAATTAATGTCCCTCAAAAAGACGACGGAGGTCCAAGCTATCAAGATTAAACACAAGTTGCACAGAAAAACCCCACACAGTTCCTCCTGCCGTCTATGCCCAGTGTCCTTGGTAACTTACGTATCCAGCAACGAATCACACCCGTCTTCAGGAAGTTCCCCAACAAGAGCCCAAGCGTTCGTCCAGATTACCTTGCCCAACGCAATTAGCCATTGATCCTAAACCCCATTTTATCCCAGTTCATAACTCCTCATTGCTGTCAGCTGCTATCCTAATTCCAGGTGCCTCATCATCATCCTCCTCATCAGAGCTAAAACACCTTTGACTACGCCCCACAGCATCCCCAGCTGTGGATCCCGCTCCATCCCTCCAGCCCGTCTATGGGTCTGATCCTGCAACCCGCCAATTGCCTCCCATGCTATCAGTGCCGGTGACACCCAAATCCTCCCTCACACGAGTCCACTCCATGTCATCCTCCTCTGAGCTAACCATCTCTTCCTCCATTCCCTCGGTAAAACCCTCAAAGGAGTCTTCATCTGTTGGTTCTGCAAATAAGTCCCGGAGCCGTTTCCTTTCACGCTCCTCAAAAGAGTCTGACTCTCGAGGAGTCTTACGACCACGTCTCCTAGTACCGGAGCCAGAAGGCTCAACCATAACATTCGACTTGTGATTTTGTGATATGAAATCCAGCATATCTATCTTGTTTGGTGTGTCATAATAAAATAATAATAATAATAAGAAGAAGATCCTGCATTGATTGAAGTCAAAAATCAGAAACTCCTCAAAACACAGCAGACAAAAAACCAGTACAAGAAAGCCACACTACAAACTAGAGCTGACAACTGGCACAACAAAACATTGCATGGGAAGTTCCTTGACAAAATTGAAGGAAAAGCTGATAAGGAGAAGACCTGATTATGGCTCACAAATGGGACACTGAATAAGGAGACAGAAGGCCTGATCCTTGCAGCCCAGTGTTGTCGACCGCGTTTTAGGGGATCGGGCCCTTAAGGAGAGAGCCGATCCGGTCCTGAGAGAACGGACCTTGGCGGAGCCAATAGGAAAATATGAGCCGCAATACAACCTGAAGCCGAAATGAAGAAGGTCCGCCAAAGTTGAAGGAAAATCCGCCAAGGAGTCTTTATTGAGCAATTCAGCTGAAGAGGACTCTAGTAGCGATCATTCAGTCTACTAGGGTACCATATAATCAAAATAAAGCCATATTTATACAAAGTTTCAGTCTGACAGCCCTTTGAATTTCCCGCCCCGCTCCCCCGCCCATCTGATCGCTGATAGGCTAGAAGGTTGAACGAGGCGGGCTTTCGTTTCCCGCCTTGCTCTGTTGGCCCAATAGGGAGCTGCTTTTTGTCTCTACTCGAGCCAATCAGGAAGGAGAAGGCGGGAGTTATTGAAACAATGAAGTGACAGAGCAGGAAAGATCGGATTAACTCCTGCTAGGCCGATTTCTAAAGGGATTAATGGTAGCAATCAAGGATGTCTGGGTTTCTGTCACGTATACAGATTTTAGATATGCCTTGGGGTGTCAGGGGTGGAAGTAGAGATGGGTGGTGATGAGCCATATTGACAGGCTCTGCAGGGCGCCTTCCTGAGGTGTCCTGGATTTTCCTTTGGATGAGATATGACAATGTTTGCCTTGGGGGCGAATCACCTTTAGGTCAATACTCCGAATTCGGCGACTCAAGCCCTATATTGTCCATGCAATCTGAATTTGATTGGGTTAAGCGGTGGCAGATTATCCTTTTGTTTTTGGGAAGGGAAGCCTGGGTCATAGGAAATGGGATGGGTTCTGGGGTTCAGGTTGAGTTCAAAATATTTCCTATTTGATTTCATGACTTGACAATTATATGAAATAAAATGAAAAATAAAATAAAGTTGGAATATAAACCCTGCTGGGAAAAATACGTATTTTCCTATTGGCTCCGCCAAGGTCCGTTCTCTCAGGACCAGATCGGGTCTCTCCTTAAGGGCCCGATCCCCTAAAACGCGGTCGACAACACCAGGAGCAAGCCATCAGGACAAAGGCAATTAAGGCGAAGATTGAAAAATCAGCTGATGACCTAAAATGCAGACTCTGCAAGGAAACCGATGAAACCATTGATCATATCCTCAGCTGCTGTAAGAAAATTGCACAGACAGACTACAAACAGAGGCACAACTATGTGGCCCAAAGGATCCATTGGAACTTATGCCTCAAGTACCACCTCCCAGCAGCAAAGAACTGGTGGGATCACAAACCTGCAAAAGTATTGGAAAATGTGCACACAAAGATACTGTGGGACTTCCGAATCCAGACTGACAAAGTTCTGGAACACAACACACCAGACATCACAGTTGTGGAAAAGAGCAAGGTTTGAATCATTGATGTTGCCATCCCAGGTGACAGTCGCATTGACGAAAAACAGCAGGAAAAACTCAGCCGCTATCAGGACCTCAAGACTGAACTTCAAAGACTCTGGCAGAAACCAGTGCAGGTGGTCCCGGTGGTGATCGGCACATTGGGTGCCGTGCCAAAAGATCTCAGCCGGCATTTGGAAACAATAGACATTGACAAAATCACGATCTGCCAGCTGCAAAAGGCCACCCTGCTGGGATCTGCGCGCATCATCCGAAAATACATCACACAGTCCTAGACACTTGGGAAGTGTCCGACTTGTGATTTTGTGATATGAAATCCAGCATGACTATCTTGTTTGCTGTGTCATAATAAAATAATAATAATAATAATAATAATAATAATAATAATAATAATAATAATTCTATTCTTGTACCCTGCCTCCATCTCCCCGCAGGGACTCAGGGCGGCTTACAAATGCAAAAGAGTATACATACAAAAACATCAAATACCGAAAACGCACAAATGAAAAATTAAAACATACGATTAAAATCAAACCATTAATAAGACAAAGTGAAAACACATCAATAAAAACATAAGGATGGGTTGATCAAAGTGCACTAAGTGAGACTTGTAAACATGGAGGAAGTTAAAAGTGCTATAAGAACATGGGGGAGAGCCCAAAAGTGAGTTGAACACTGAGGCTATATAGAGAAATTACCCATGCGGATGCAACCGATCAAGGATAATCATTTGTACAAGAATTTAACATTCAAGAGGGTGGTACTTATTCAAAAGCCTGTGTGAAAAGCCAGGTTTTCAGACTTTTCCTATTTATTTACAGCATTTATATTCCGCCCTTCTTTCTCACCCCGAAGGGGACTCAGGGCGGATCGCATTACACATATAGGCAAACATTCAATGCCTTTTAACAGAGAACAAAGACAAACAAACATAGGCTCCCAGCCGGGCCTCGAACTCATGACCTCCTGGTCAGAGTGATTCATTGCAGTGATTCATTGCAGCTACTCTCCAGCCTGCGCCACAGCCCGAGCCCAAGGTGGCAGCTAGCTAAACCCTTCCAAGGTGGCAGCTAGCCGAATTTTAGTTTTTGAATGAATATCAGGTCGAGTTCAGGCTGAACCAATTCAGCAAAGTGTGTCAGCCACAAAAAAAAAGTTTCTGGAGTAGAACAACTCCTTCCAAAACAAGAACTGCAAAACTAAACAGGAAATAGTACCTCCAAGCCTGGAACCAAATTTCATTACATAGTGTAATCCAAAATCCAAGACACTTTTGGTCCCAAGATAAGGGATACTCGGCCAGCATTGTGTGTATGAAACTGCCTCCTCGTGGCGTCTATATGATATCGAGCTATTTCTAGAAGGGAATTCCTGATCCTCTCCCGGCTGGCCGTGGGTCCGTGGATCCTGGCAAGGAGGGGAGCCGCTACAAATCAAGGTTTTAGCCAGAAATTCTCACCCTCAGACGTGAAGAAAGAATACCGAGATGTTTTTATTCAGCTGAATAAGATGACAGTCTGCGATCGTTCGTCAAGAAGTCATGACATACATTTACAGATCAACCATTTTATATCAAAAATACTCCCGTAGATTGAATTTCGCGCTACATCTTTTCCCCGCCCTCCTATGCGCCGATTGGTCCTTAAAATGGCGGCGGGAACCCTCGTCCAATCAGAGGGCTCCTTATGCCTCGGGGGGGGGGGCACCAATCAGGGATGAGGAGGCGGGCTTATCTAGGAACAATGGACTTGCCGGGGATTAACGAGGAATTATGATTGAGTTATTGAGTAAATGTCCAGAAGGGGTTTCTAGACTGCTTCTTGGGGTGTAAATATACATTTTGGTCTGGCAGGCTTTGCCAGATTCCGGTGATGGGCTGTATTTGTTTTTGAAAAAAGTTCAGTCCCTTTTGACAGCCGAGGCCATCCTAGACTTTTTGTAAGTGAACCGAGAACCAGATGGTCACCCTTTGCATTAAATGGGCTGCTCCGACATTCAATGGACGGGGGGGGGGGGAAGACCAAATCTATTGTCCATGCAAGAAATGGGTGTCTGAAGCTTCCTGGTGGAAGGGATTATCTCCCTCTGGGGTGTTGCAACTTGTCCATTTAATCCCTAGGTCAGGTCTCGGTCATTCTTCAATATAAGACACTAGCTTTGCCCGGCCACGCATTGCTGTGGCTTATGCTTTCAGAGTGTTGCTCTTTACTTACTGTCCTGATTTTAGAGATTATATTGTTCTTTATTATTATTAATCACTTTGAATGCGATTTCCTGCTTCTTAGCGGGGGGTTGGACTGGATGGCCCATGAGGTCTCTTCCAACTCTACTATTCTATGATTCTATGATTCTATATCACAGTAATTATTACATATTATATTTATAATCTTATATTATCTGCTTAGAACTGGATTATATGAGGCCCCCTCTTCACAGCTGTATAAAATGCACACTGAAGTGGATTATATGGCAGTGTGGAGTCCAGATAATCCAGTGCAATATAATATAAGATTATAAATGGGTTATATAGCTGTGTGGAAGGGCCTTGAATCTACACTGCCATATAATCCAGTGCAAATTAGATAATCTGTGGAACAGGTCGAGGCTAAATCTGCCTGTCCCCTGGGCTGAGTTGGTTGCTAGGAGACCAAGTGGGCAGAGATTAGTCCTCTAACTGGCAGCAATTGGATAAAAACAATTATTGCTCTCCCTCTAATTAGGACTTTATTTTTCTTTTCTTTTTGTTGTATCAACCTAGAGGCGTGGATGATGGGTTGTGTTGTCAAATTTCGAGGTTGGGGGGCCTGTAGTTTTGTTGTTTTGTTGGTCGCTGTGATGCCATCACTCATTTATATATATAGATTTTTCACAAGAATAAAGAAAAGGAACAGGTAGGGTACATAATTCATACATAGGAAAAGACATTGCACAAGGAAAATAATATTGGAAAATGTGTGTCAATACAGGAAAAGCAGAAAGATAAGCAGTGAGAAATAAGGGCAAGCATGTGGTTTAAAATTGGCTAACTCTTTTGTCTGAATAAACAGGGAGTGCTTTTGTTTGTCAGGAAAGGATTGACAGGGTTGTTATCTCTTGCCTCAGGCTAAAAGGTCAAACACCTTTGTGCAGGGATTTTAGTAAATTAGAGTGGACAGTAAATATCTCAGTTACCTTCTGCTATAAATATATGAAATATAAAGCCTTGATTTATGAACTATCTTTCACAAAGTCCTGGGGGGGGGGGGGTCGATCACATATAAAGTGTGTACAAAACAAATGCAGTTTGTGGAGCATGCACATGTGCACATGGAGGATCCAGGCCACCATTGGCTGAACTGGCAGCGGGAGAAAGGTAAGGAAAAGGAGGCACAGGTCTATCCATCCCAATGGATTCCAGGAATGTTTGATGATATTTGGCTTTCGGTGAGACAGTATATATCACAGAGCAATACAAAGAAAGAAGTAGGCGCATACAGACTATATATTAACTACAGTGGATTCACAAACAAGGGGACATTCCATTTCACTCAGTATTCACATGTGTATAAACATTCCCTCGTACACACATACATCGCCACCCCTTCTTCCTTCTCCTGGAGAAGAGACCCCAACGTCGGCCAGATTGCGTTCCCTGTAAATCTGCTATTCTGCGAATATACCTCCCTGGAGAAAGTGGCGGGTGACCACACCCTCCCTGACTGACACACTTTTGGAAAATAAAAAGGCCTCTTATATAACAATTTCTTGCTGATGTCGTTCTAAGAAGTTGTTGTTGAGTGTCCTCCTGGACTCCACAAGTCCCCAGTGAACAGACAGACTAAGAAAACAGGCCAGGCTGTGGCGCAGCTGGCTAGTAACCAGCTGCAATAAATCACTACTGACCGAGAGGTCATGAGTTCGAAGCCTGGGTTGGGTTAAGCCCCGGACCATTAAATAGCCCAGCTTGCTGTTGACCTATGCAGCCCCGAAAGACAGTTGCATCTGTCAAGTAGGGATATTTAGGTACGCTTTATGCGGGGAGGCTAATTTAACTAATTTACAACACCATAAAACTGCCAGCAAAACACGAGGAAAGAAATGAGGAAGTACAGCCACTAGTGGACAGTGTTAAGTGCCTCTGTATCTGTCTCTACTGTATGTTGCTTGTCTGTTGGCACTGAATGTTTGCCATATATGTGTTCATTGTAATCCGCCCTGAGTCCCCTTCGGGGTGAGAAAGAAGGGCGGAATATAAATACTGTAAATAAATAAAAATAAAATAAATAAACAGGATTAGAATGAGGGATTCCTTTCCCTGTCCCTATGCATGCCTTCCTAGAAGGCCTTTCTGTCTTTACTCCTCTCTTCCTGTTTGCTACTCTCTCCTCCCCCATTTGTTGGTGTAGCAATGTGATCTCTTTGAGGTATGAGATAAGTTCCTCTCTATTGCCATCTTATTTGGGGCCTAGGCTTTGATCACATGGCCAGCCTCCCTTTTCCTTTTCTCTTCTGCCTTTTGTCTCCTCCTGTGAGGCAAGATGTAGCTGCATGAATATTCTTTGATATTTTACCTTTTACCTTCCTTAGAATAGGAGATTTACAAAGTTAGTTAGCTCCCAAGAACCTTCCTATCCAGAATGTATTCCTTTTACTTCAATAACTACTTTTGAACTTTTATATTTTTGGCTCTGCAATCCTGTGCCATCTTAAGCAACAGAGGCTTATCCCAGCTCTCCACAGGTAAGTTTCTGCTGGTTGTGAGGTGTGCTTCTGGCACTGTACTATATTTTTGGTGGAATCTGTCAGAGTAATGCGCGCAGCGTAGCAGCAGATGTATGATGTCAGTTGAGCGCAGAACGAAGGGACGTCAGAGACGATGTAAAAATATTTACAAAGTTTTACTTGACAAGACAAACAAACTTGCAGATGATAGATACAGGACTTTCAATCTAGACAAACAGCACAGATCTTCTCAGCAGGCAGAACAGAGCTCATCAGATGCAATCAGCTATATACAAACACACTGTAAAGATGTCATGATCATTGTGTTTTATTCATGATTGCTATGTTTAGGTTGACTGTTTAAGGTTATATCTTTCAGCTATTCTTATACAGAAGCTGGGAGCCTCTAAGGCATGGCCAGGAAAAGGGGCGTGGCTTCACCTTGCTGGTGGAAGCCTTAGAATTCAAAATTTAGCAGTTGGAATTGGGCAGTTGGAGTTTGTCGGTTGAGCAGAGCAGTTGGTTCTGTTCAGTGAGAAAGGAGTGTGATCGAAAAAAAGAGATTGTGGGAGGAAGTTGAGCAGCTAGAGAGTTTTAGCGGAGAAGGGCTAAAATTAAAGTTGCTGAGCCTTTAGTAGGAATAACTAAAGAGCTGAGGCTATATCCCTAAGTCAAGGAGGACTAGGGTTAACCAGTTAAACTCCCCAATCCAAGTTTGATCAGGTACAGGTCAACTAAGTTCAAGAAGGACAGTATTCCTAACTGAAAGAAACAAGTAATATAAAGCTGATACCATACTAAGCTCAGTGAAACTATTGAGAAATCTTGCAACACTTACTGTACAGAAGTAACATCGTTCACCTCAAGTTATAACATTCTTGCAACCATCAAGCTTTGTGCTATAAATAAACAAGTTACTGTTTCTTCAAATGTTGCTTATTATTTGAGCAAAGTATCTTTCAAAGGTGGTGGCAGCGATAATATAGAAAAGTGGAACACGTAGAGGTAGAAGGTGAATCCTTCGCATTTTGGTGGCAGTGGTGGGATCCAAAAAGATTCCATCCCTGTCATCACATCAAGTCTTCACAACAGTTGTAAATGACTGACAAGTTGTTTTCCAGCTAAAACATGTTGATTCCATCAGTTCTCCATGAGGAGATCCTTTCCTCTTGGGAAAGTGTGCCAGGTCTGCGAGGAATGCAGAGCCCTCCAAGACGGCCTGAACGAAGAAGGTGGTGAGTCTGCATGTGGAATGAATGTGCGTGGAGTGACTGCTGAGGATATGTTTCCCCTTGGTCTGTGTAACAAGGATGGCTGTGACCACACCAGGACTGGGGTCTGAGTGCCTACTTCTTTCTCTGAAAGTGCAATCTGTCCCACTGAAAATGGATTAAAGGACATCTTTAAGGTTCAGCACAGATCTTCTCAGCAGCAGAACAGATCTCATCTGATGCAATCAGCTATATACAAACACACTTGTAGTCTGGACACTCCTCTCTGGCTCCAGCCACATATCCAAGGTCAATACAGCTTCTTACCAAATTAACTCTTTACACACTATAGCATTTCCTGGATGATGCAATACATGCTAGACACAAATTTCATTTAAACACTACTAATACACAAATCCCACATTAACACAGTATTCATGGCATCCTTTATTTTGTTTTCATGCACGTCTTCCCCACCCTTCTCCTCAGTGCTGATGGTAACAAACCCAGCATGCTTTGGCAGCCGGGGGTGGTCCTGGTGGCTGGACTGGCTTTGGAGAGCCCCTTGCCCCGCCAAGTGGGGTCCCCGGGCCTGTCCTCAGTCTGCCAATGACTGACAGCTCACCCTCTGCTTCTTCCCTTGGGGCCGGTCACTCCTGCTGCTCCTCCTCGGCAGGGGGGCTTCTGCTGGGCCGCACTGACAGCCCGCTCGGGGGTCTCGGGACCCTTCCCGCAAGGAGGAGGCTCTCTGTGGCTGTCCGTGGGCTTGCGGGGACCACTGTGGGTGGTGGTGGTGGTGGTGGTGCAGGCTCCTTGTTGGCCGGAGGGAGCACGGCCCCGTTCTGGCCCAGTCGGCCGCGGGGCCCTTGCCCTTTCTGCGTGAGCCATCGGCGCTTGTCCGCCAGGCCCTGGCAGTACCGCATCTCCCGAAGCAGCTGCGCCCTCTGCTCCCTGAGCTGGCGGACGATGGCGTCCAGGCCGTGGGCCCGCTTGATGAGGCTGAGCAGCTCGTCGCGCAGCTGCCGGTTCTCGGCCTTGATCTGCTTGGTGTGCTGGATGAGGCTGCGCACGGCCTCCTTCTCGGCCCGCTTGGCCAGCGCCTGCACCTGAAATGGCAGACAAAGGTTTTGAGGCAATGAGACAAAGAGAGTTCCTAGTGGCTGTAGAAAAATGACGTCTTTATTCTCAATGGCCAGTGAGAATACAGCAATAAAGAAAAGGAGGACCTTCTCCTGTCATCAGGAAAGCGAAGGTACCCTAACTGAGGATCACAAGTTCTTATATACCCCTTTTCCTCCATCTACTGCGTCACAGGTATTATCAATCACCAAGTAGTGTCAACAAAAGTCTTACTGGGCACTTAACTAAAAAGCTATCTTGGCATTTTCCTAAAATATAAACTATTATCAGGACCTCTACCCCTCCATTAGGGCGTTATCTTTGGAATCTTCGCCTTACCCATTAAGGATTCTCTTTAATTAAGGAGAATCCCCTTATCTCAGCTGTCAAAGACCTATTCGCATTGGAATTCTCGTCTCACCCATTAGGGGTGTTCATTAATTAAGGAGAATTCCAGTTGTCTCAGCTGTTAGTGACCTATTAGACTGGAATTCTCGCCTCATGCATTAGGGTTCTCATTAATTAAGGAGAATCCCAGTTGTCAGAGACTTAATGGCACTCCCCTCATGGCGCCAGGTCTTATCTTGACATCCCAAAAAACCTTAATTTGTCTTTTGTCCATTAGCATGGAGCTTTATCTGTTCTTGTTGACACTTTAACAGATGTCTCCGTGAACTTTGGTCTTGCTACGGGCAGGCAGTTGTTTTGCTGAACAGAGTATTCCTAAAACTAGCACACATCTGCTGGTGATTACATTTCTCTATATCTATTTCTTTAACATGATTACATTCAATATATATTTTCCAATACAAGTATTATATTTTCCCAATACACCTTCATCACACCTTCTGCTGGGACTCGGCCTCGTACTCGGCCTTCTGCTGCAGGAACCGGCTCTTGACCAGGTGCATCTGCTCCGAGTGGTGGATCTTCATGGCCAGCAGCTCCCTCTCCAGCTCCCGGATGCGGGCCAGCTGCTCCGCCTGCAGCTCCTTGAAGGGCTTCAGCTCCTCGACCTCCTTGTTCATGAGCGAGTACTTGGTCTCCATCTCAATGAGCTGGCTCCGCACCTCCTTCTCCTTGTCCGTGTACTGCGAGGTCAGCTCTTCCTTCTGCTTCAGGACCTGCGTGAGCTCGGAGCGGTTCTGGTCGTTCAGCGTGATGATGGCGTCCTGGCACCGGAGCGTGCGCTTGGCCAGGTAGGACAGGTAGGCCTTGTTGTTCTCCCGGATCTCCCGGGCCTCCTTGTCCAGGCCCTCGTTCTGCCCCTCAAAGTCCTTCATGCGCTGCGTGTACAGGTCGATGTGCTCCGACAGGGTGGCGCATTCCTGGCGCAGGTACTTCTCCCGCCCAGTCACGCACGGCTCGCCCGAGCCCGGCTGCGCCTGGGCCGCTCCTCTCCTGCTCTTGGGCCTCCGCATTGCCATCCTTCAGCGGGGTGTCCTCTCGGCCGCTGGCAAGAGAGAGAGAGAGAGAGAGAGAGAGAGAGAGAGAGAGAGGGTGAGACGAGGCCGCAGGGGCCGCAGGGGAAAGGCCCGGAGAGAAGGCGCTTTCCTGGCACATTCACTGGGTCACTGCAGTCACACCCCACCTTTCTGCTTAGAGCGGCTGTCCTGTCTTGTTCCAGAAACAGCCTTACAACACGAGCAAAGATAACAAAAAAACTTTACTTCAGCAAAATAATAATATTAATGCAAACAGGAGTAAAGGAACCAGAAGGTAAACTTCAAAAGTAATGCAAGGTCTTACAGCAGACGTGAAACAAAAGTCTTTGGCACAAGTCTTCACAGCAGACAGGAGCAAGAGTGCAAAAAAGGCTTACAATATACAGGGACAAGAGTCTGTGGCAAGAAGTTTTTTGCAAAGCCAACACTGGAGTTATAGCATGGAGAATGGAACACAAACACACCAAGTAAGTCAGTGGCTGCCAGCACTGACTCCTGGCTTTACTGCTAATTTATAGTCCTGAGCTCTCAGAAAAGATGTTCCTAGAGCGAGGTCTGATTGCTCAGCATTTTTGCTGTGATTCTAGCTGACCTTCTCCTTCCTTCTTTTGCCTTTTGCCGCTCTAAAAATGTAGGGACTTGTCGTATGTCCTGCTCACCTTCCCCTTCCTCAACACTTGGCCCCAAATCCCCAAGTGCCACCCTTTCAGCCTCCTATTCTATCTCCTCTTCAGAAGCTGAAGAGTAGTCCACAACAGTGGCAAACCTTATGTAAGATCGTGCCAAATCTTACGAGGGGGAACTGGCACGATGGAGAAAGAGGGCAGAGACTGGGCTGCTGCCAGGTGAGGCAGAGGACATGGGGACCCCTTGTCTGTCAGGTGTCCCTGGCAGACGCCTCTGGAAACGTGTCTTCTCCACCAGACAGGAAAGGGAGCGGCAGTGGCACAGATGCAGGGGTCCCGCACCCACGGACCCCCCTTCTGTTTATCTCTCAAGTGGCCAGGACTGCAAAAACCTTGGTACTTAAGCTTATTGCTAACATAAGAAAATGTTGAGGCACAACGCCCAAATATTTCTAGCCTTTTTTCCTAATCAGAGACTCGAAACAAGGAGATTAAAATGCAATAGTTTAATTTTGCAGGGAAAAAACCACTAACGTGTGGTTACAGTCAAGTCAAGAAAGTGTCGAAATCGTGCCACATTGGACTGTGCCTGTATCATGGGTCGTAGCACAGCTGGTAAATCACCAGCAGTAATAAGATCTACCAACTGAAAAGTGGCCAGTTCAAAACCGGGTCGGGGTGAGCACCAGACTGTCAAGCCCTGCTCACTTTTTTCCTAAGCAGTTCAAAAACATCTTGGAGCTGTAAATAGAGAAATTGGGTAGTGCTAATTTAGCAAGGGAGGTATTTTACGACATCATAAAATGTCGGTGATCGAAAGGAAGGAGGAAGTCCTGGTGGCTCTTTATCATAGAGAATGGAGCAACAGCGCCCCCCTGTGGCTGAATCCGAGCACAACCTCCAAGGCACCAAAGCTGGACTTCAAACACAACATACCTCCTTTCTGTGTGTTCTGTCCTGTCCTGTCTGTCCAAATGGCATTGAATGTTTGCTGTGTATGTGTATTGTGATCCACCCTGAGTCCTCTTGGGGAGACAGATAGGGCGGAATATAAATAAAATGTTATTATTATTATTATTATTATTATTATTATTATTATTATTATTTGCTGGAAAACAACTTGTCGGAACAACATCAGCAGAAATATTGCTATCCAAGAGGCACTTTACTATTCCAGGTCCACTCGCCACCTCCTCCAAGGGATGAAGGAAAATGGAATCAAAGAATCCTAAGAGTTGGAAGAGGCCACATGGGCCATCTAGTCTAACCCCCTTCTGCCAGGCAGGAAAGGCACAATCACAGAGGGTGTGCTGCAGAATGGCCGATTTGCTGGGAACACAACCTAGCCTACTTTGGGTCTCTTTTCCGGGAGAAGTAAGAAGAGGTGGCAATGTAGGCATGATGAGGAGTGAATGTTAAGAGCATACGTGTGAATGCTGAGTAAAATGTAATATCCCCTTAATTTGCGTACCCAATGTCGCTATAGTCTACCTTGGTTGCTGTGTGTTTTCCGGGCTGCCTGGCCATGTTCCGGAAGTATTATCTCCTGAAGTTTCGCCCACATCTATGGCAGGCATCCTCAGAGGTTGTGAGGTACATTGGAAAAATGAATCAAGGAAAGTTTATATATCTGTGGAAGGGCCAGGGTGGGAGAAATAACTCTTGTCTGTTGGAGCCCGGTGTGAATGTTGCAATTAATCACCTCAATTAGCATTAAATGGCCTTTCAAGCTACACATCCTGGCCTGGGGGAATCATAGAATCATAGAATAGTAGAGTTGGAAGAGACCTCATGGGCCATCCAGTCCAACCCCATTCTGCCAAGAAGCAGGAATCCTTTGTTCAGAGTCGTTAGCTGCCCCCGATTGATTCGTGCTCCTTATTTACTGTCTTCCTTCTTTCTCTGAAAAAGTGCCCAATACTGTCTCATTGTGGGTGAAATAAAATAACCCTGTTAATACTTTGAAAAGTATGCATGACACCTGCTCTGTGGAAGGCAATCCACCCGCTCCCCCAGAACACCCCACGCGGAGGGAGAGGCAACCGTGGTGCAAAGGGGAGGCAGTGCCCGGGCCCTTCTCTCGCCCACCTGGGTGCCAGCGATGCCTTGCTCTCAGTCCGTCGCGACGGGCCGGGCTCTCCGACCGGTCAAGACAGCTCTGCCCGGGAAGCCAGAGAGGAACACTTTCCTTCCAAGCGAAAGCTGCTGCTGCTGCTGCTGCGGAGACTTTTGTGCCTCCATGGCAATGGCAATGGAATGCCTTGACGTCACAGTCTGCGGGCCGGCCCCATTGTGATGCCCCACGTGTTCAGGACTGTGACGTCACTGGTCTTTCTCTGTGTATTTGCTCAGCAGGGAGGTTTGCTAAAAGGTACTTCCCTCTTTGGCCTCCCTGGTCTTATTTATTATGTACTAGCTTGGGGCCCCGCCGGTGCCCGAGTTATTTGAAAAAGGCATTACAGTAGAGTCTCACTTATCCAAGCCTCGCGTATACAAGCCTCTGGATAATCCAAGCCATTTTTGTAGTCAATGTTTTCAATATATCGTGATATTTTGGTGCTAAATTCGTAAATACAGTAATTACAACATAACATTACTGCGTATTGAACTACTATTTCTGTCAAATTTGTTGTATAACATGATGTTTTGGTGCTTCATTTGTAAAATCATAACCTAATTTGATGTTTAATAGGCTTTTCCTTAATCCCTCCTTATTATCCAAGATATTCGCTTATCCAAACTTCTGTCGGCCCGTTTAGCTTGGATAAGTGAGACTCTACTGTATTTGTATTTGAATGTTAGATATGCTCAGTTTAGAGTGGGCAAACTACAGTTCCCAGAATTGTGGTTCAGTCCTCCCGAAACCCTGCCAGTATTCAAAGTTGGCCATTTTGGGGTCGGTGGGGGGGGGGGGGGGTCACTGTTTCTCTGGATGCAGGTGAACTATAACTCCCCTTTCCCCAAACTTGTCCAATGTATTGTATTGGTTATGGGGACTCTTTGTGCCAAGTTTGATCCTGGTCCATCATCGGTGGGGTTCGAAGTGCTCATTCATTGCAGGTGAACTATAAATCCCAGTACCTACCACTCCCAAATGTCCAGGCCATTTCCCCTTAAAACCCACCAGTATTCAAATCTGGGCATATCGGGGATGCATGTCAAGTTTGGTCCAGACCCATCATTGTTTGGGTTCATAGTGTTCTGGGTGGAGGTGAACTACAACTCCTCTACATTCCCCAGTAGAAGTCACAATGCTCTGACTTGATGCAGGGTGAACTACAAGTTCAATCCCCCAAACTCTTCTAGTAAGTGTAGTTGTTGCTCAGTTCTGCTCTGTTTGTTATGCAGACAGATTTGAAAGAGAAGGGCAGTAGGCGGGGTCATGCAAATTCCACAGCAATGGAGAACCCTGGGATGCCTGCCTGTGGTGGAATAAAAAGTAAAATCTATGATCAAATGGTCCCCAAATTAAAGCATTCCTTGGGTGGTGTTTGGGGAGGACATTGGCAGGGGTTGGGCTACAAGTTCATGGCGCTCGCTGTAACCGCAATGTCAGTGCAAAGGAGTGACTTGCTGGTTTCTCAGCACTGGCAACTATAGCCTGTTTGTGGAGGCCGGAGGCTGTCTGTGTAAGTGAGCGGACACACAGACGGGTTTTCACTTTTATTATAGATTTAGATTTAGATTGGATTTAGATTTAGATTAGATTTAGTTTAGATTAGATATAGATTAGATTAGATATAGATTAGATATAGATTAGATATAGATTAGATATAGATTAGATATAGTTTAGATATAGATTAGATTTAGTTTAGATTAGATTTAGATTTAAATTAGACTTAGATTTAAATTAGACTTAGATTTAAATTAGACTTAGATTTAAATTTGGTTTAGATTTAAATTAGATTTAGATTTAAATTAGATTTAGATTAGATAGATAGATAGATTTAGATTTAGCCACTAATTCTGACTAATCGTAGAGAGGGGCTTGGCTCACTGGCCAGCGTGGGTGTCGATGAATGAGGTTCCTTTTATTGAACAGAAAAAATAACAAAGTGATTGAGGGCATTTTCTGGCCCTACCCAGGAATGCTATTGTCTTATGAGATGAACATGGCATGGCCCCTTAAGAGGGCTGGGCTGGAGATTCCAGACCCCAGAGAAACAAGACATCATATATGAATACAATCATGCAAAATGACAGAGGATGGGTTTTGGCTGTAGAAATGCTGATTCCTTCCAACGCGAGCGGTCCCATTCATCAAAGGCGCAGGGTGGTGAAATTGGTTCTTCCCCAAGGGTCAGGGAGAGGTGATCTCCCCCGCCTGAATAGAAGTATTGTGTTGCAATGTCCAGGTAAAGTCCAAAAATATAGCTGAAACTGGGAACTTGATGAGGAAGTTCCCAGCTTAGCTTATTTCCCCCAGGCTATGCAATTGTGTGGGAGGCAAGACATCTTTGGATTCAGGAACAAGGTTTCCCCCAAAGAGAAGGAATGGGGTTCTCAGGAGCATAAAACATTAGGTTAACACAACATATAGGCCAAATAGGAACATATGGGGGGGGGGATGGAACATTTAGGGCAAATTATATACATGAGAGACATGGTTTTCCAAAGTACCTTTAACAAGCCAGGCTCCCCAGTAAGTCATAGCCAGGGGTAATCTTACTTACTTACTTAGGCGATCCCTCGTAGTTCGAGGATGATGGTCCTCCGTCTTCTCTATCTTGGGGATGGATCTGTAGGTGGCTGAAGAGACTTATTCTTGACCCGCATGCTCTCCCTTCCGCAGTGAGGACATAGGATTCCAGACGGAAGGTGGTCTCGGTCAGGGTTGGCTTGGCGCTCCTTCCTCTTGGCATATTTCTCCCTTAAGCCCTCCATTCTTGCCTCTTCGAACTCCGCAGCACTGCTGGTCACAGCTGACCTCCAGTTAGAGCGCTCAAGGGCCAGGGCTTCCCAGTTCCCAGTGTCTATGCCACAGTTTTTAAGGTTGGCTTTAAACCCATCTTTCAATCTCTTTTCCTGCCCACCAATATTACGTTTCCCGTTCTTGAGTTCGGAGTAGAGGAGCTGCTTTGGGAGACGGTGATCTTTGGGCATTTGGACAATGTGGCCAGTCAAGCAGACTTGATGGCATAGGAGCATCGCTTCAATGCTGGTGGTCTTTGCTTCCTCAAGCACGCTGACATTTGTCTGCCTGTCTTCCCAAGAGATTTGCAGGATTTTTCTGAGGCAACGCTGATGGAAACGCTCCAGGAGTTTGGTGTGACGTCTGTAGACCGTCCACGTTTTGCAGGCGTAGAGCAGGGTTGGGAGGACAATGGCTTTGTAAACAAGCACCTTGGTCTCTCTATGGATGTCCCGGTCATCAAACACTCTCTGCTTCATACGGAAAAATGCTGCACTCGCAGAGCTCAGTCGGTGTTGTATTTCAGTGTCGTGTGTAGACCGTCCACGTTTTGCAGGCGTAGAGCAGGGTTGGGAGGGGAATGGCTTTATAAACAAGCACCTTGGTCTCTCTATGGATGTCCTGGTCATCAAACACTCTCTGCTTCATTCGGAAAAATGCTGCACTCGCAGAGCTCAGTCGGTGTTGTATTTCAGTGTCGATGTTGACTTTTGTGGAGAGGTGGCTGCCAAGATAGTGGAAAGGGTCAACGTTTTCTAATGTTACACCATTAAGCTGTATTCCTGGCCTTGCAGAGGGATTAGCTGGTGCCTGTTGGAAGAGCACTTTGGTTTTCTCGATGTTCAGTGAGAGGCCGAGCTTCTCGTCTGCTTCTGCGAAGGTGTTGAGAGTGGCTTGTAGGTCTTCTTCTGAATGCGCACAGACTACGTTGTCATCGGCATATTGGAGTTCTATAACAGATGTTGTGGTGACCTTGGTTTTGGCTCTCAGTCTGCTGAGGTTAAACAGCTTGCCATCTGTCCGATAGATGATTTCCGCTCCGGTGGGAAGCTTCCCATCAACCAGGTGAAGTATCATAGTGATGAAGATGGAAAATAAGGTGGGGGCAATAACACATCCCTGCTTGACACCTGATTCCACCTTAAATGGGTCACTTTGGGAGCCGTTGCGGTCCAAGACTGTTGCCATCATGTCATCATGGAGGAACCGTATGCATTCATGCATTATCAGTTTGCAAAAGTACGCATTAAAAGGCCAACGACAATGCAATTGCGGTCTTTGCAAGAGCGCAAGGAAGATCGCCTTCCATAACTCTCTCATCCCAAATTAACCTCAAAAGAATCTGTAGCACTTTATGTTTTGAGTTTACAACTTGTAATGTGCACTTTGCTAATCTACTATTACAACCTCACTGTTTTTAATAAGTGTGTTTTTATTCTTTTTGGTTAATGTGCAAATATTGCAATTGGTGCATATTATTGTTTATTGTGTTGTATATTGTTATTGTTTTGTATTTGATATTTCTGTGAGCCACCCCAAGTCCTCTCTGAGGGAGATGGTGACGGGATACAAATAAACTTCTTCTTCTTCTTCTTCTTCTTCTTCTTCTTCTTCTTATTATTATTATTATTATTATTATTATTATTATTATTATTATATATCTCTATTTAGACTCTCTGCTGGAGAATCAAACTCAGAGAATAAGGAGAAATTGCATACCCTTCTACAGGGTTCAGATAAAAACTATTTTAAATCTGGCCCTTTTTACGCAAAAAGCGCTGGCCATTTGTGAGAAGATGGAAGCTGAGAGCTGACACATTATTGCCACTATCTGAGAAATATGCACCACAGTAAAGGTTCAAAACAAATCAAAGTCTCTTGGACCGGGCCTCCTGGCTGGGAACTGTAAATGACTGCAACATTTGTTACAAACTGAAGCTACAGCCAATTGACTGCATTTACATCCTGAGGAGTCCTATAGAACTACTCCAAGACTACAGAGACTTTGATTTGTTTTGACTCCAAGCCAGGTTTGAGCCAATTGATTTGACCACTGATATATTTAGTTTTACAGCATATTACATGCCATTTTGAAGGGACTGAATGTACACATACTGTGTCGCTAACAAACTTTAGTTGGAGTCTTGTTGATATACGTCTGATATATGTTTTATACTGAAAACTGCTCTGTGTAGCGATTAAATCTGAATGATTGCAGTCTAAAAATCTTTATACTCTGTAAGTTATGACTGTGTGCCACTACAGCTGACAGAATTGGATCATCAGCTGTATTATTATTTGTATTATTGTTAACATTATTATGTATATGATGCTCTAATATACATATTGTGTTCTACGTTTTGAACCTTTACTGTGGTGCATATTTCTCAGATATTGTTTAGAATAGACAGCTGTGTTTAGTTATTATTACATTATTGCCACTAACAAAATCCAAACTTAAAATTTACTATGGACAAGATACTTGTTTTACTTACCCCTGTCCTCGTTCAAACCTTACCTTAGGATATTACTAATTTTAACCTTTTTACTCTGTATTTGTACACTTATCCAGGAGCGGGTTATTAGGCCGCAGGTCGGGATGTTTTGTATCTTTACATGGTTTTATTGGATGTGACTGCAAACACTTGAGCCAGAGTTTTGCAACGGGCCCTTGGAAGCCTGGGGTAGTTGTATGTCTTTCGGGTTGTGTGGCCATGTTCCAGAAGTATTCTCTCCTGATGTTTCGCCCACATCTATGGCAGGCATCCTCAGAGGTTGTGAGGTATGGATAAACTAAGTAAGGAAAGGAAAGAATATATATCTGTGTAGAGTCCAGGGTGTGGCAAGAGTCCTTTGTCACTGGGAAGCCAGCATTAATGCTTCAGTTAATCACCCTAATTAGCATTGGAAAGGTTTTGTCTCTTGCCTGGGGGGCATCCTTTGTTCAGTCATTAGCCGTCCTTGGGGCTCCTCTGCCCTCAGAGTGTTGCTTCCCATCTACTGTTTTGATTTTTGAGTTTTTTAATACTGGTAGCCAGATTTTGTTCATTTTCATGGTTTCCTCCTTTCTGTTGAAGTTGTCCACATGCTTCGTGGATTTCAATGGCTTCTCTGTGTAGTCTGACATGATAGTTGTTGGAGTGGTCCAGCATTTCTGTGTTCTCAAATAATATTGGAATAGGGTTGTTGTATGTCTTTCGGGCTGTGTGGCCATGTTCCAGAAGCATTCTCTCCTGACGTTTCGCCCACATCTATGGCAGGCATCCTCAGAGGTTGTGAGGTATGGAGAAAACTAAGCAAAGAGGTTAATATATATCTGTGGAAAGTCTAGGGTGAGAGAGGTCAGGGTGAATGTTGTGTAGTTAATCACTTTAATTAGCATTGAAAAGCTTATCTGCTGTCTTCTTCCTGCCTCTGGGGCATCCTTTGTTTAGAGTCGTTAACTGCCCTTGGTTGATTCATGTCTGGAAATCCTCTGTTTTCAGAGTATTGCTTTTTATTTACTGTTCTGATTTTTGAGTTTTTTAAAACTGGTAGCCAGATTTTGTAAAACAGAGGATTTCCAGACATGAATCAACCAAGGGCAGTTAACGACTCTAAACAAAGGATGCCCCAGAGGCAGGAAGAAGACAGCAGATAAGCTTTTCAATGCTAATTAAAGTGATTAACTACACAACATTCACACTGACCTCTAGGGTAGACTTTCCACAGATATATATTAACCTCTTTGCTTAGTTTTCTCCATACCTCACAACCTCTGAGGATGCCTGCCATAGATGTGGGCGAAACGTCAGGAGAGAATGCTTCTGGAACATGGCCACACAGCCCGAAAGACATACAACAACCCTGTGATCCCGGCCATGAAAGCCTTCGACAACACAAATATTGGAATAATGGGAAGACCCTTTTCGGCCACCAGGCGGCGCTGTGTTTCCTTTCTCTCTCTCTCTCTCTCTCTTTCTTGGCCGGACCTTGGCCGTGTGCTGGGCGGAGCGTGGCCGGAGGTCCGGCAAAGGAGGAAGAGGAGGAGGAGGAAGGGCCGAAGAGAAGCCCGGTGAGCCCAATGGGTCGGGGGAAAGGGGGAGGGCAAGGCCGAGGGACCCCCGCCCCTTCCTCTCCCCCCAGGGTCTGTGTTTTGTGCCCCCGAAGCCATCCCAAGGCCATAGAGCAGGGGTCCCCAAACTAAGGCCCGGGGGCCACATGCGGCCCATCAAAGCCATTGATCCGGCCCCCTCCACCGAGGAAGGCATGCGCCTTTCCCGCCTCCGCCCTCACCCGGGGCGCGCCTTCCAGAGCTTTGCTTGTTTATGATGGTGTCTTCATTATTATTTAATTAATAATTAATTATCAAGGTGGGGCTTGGCTAGTGCTTTTGGTGCACAAAGGCAGGAGGGGGTTGGACTAAATGGCCCAAGGGGTCTCTTCCAACTCTCTTTATTATTATTATTATTGACACAAAGACACAGTATAACAGAGTAAATGAAATATATATGCTGGATTTCGTATCACAAAATCACAAGTCGAACGCTTCCCAAGTGTCTAGGACTGTGTGATGTATTATTATTATTATTATTATTATTATTATTATGACACAGCAAACAAGATAGATATGCTGGATTTCGTATCACAAAATCACAAGTTGAACACTTCCCAAGTGTCTAGGACTGTGTGATGTATTATTATTATTATTATTATTATTATGACACAGCAAACAAGATAGATATGCTGGATTTCGTATCACAAAATCACAAGTTGAACACTTCCCAAGTGTCTAGGACTGTGTGATGTATTATTATTATTATTATTATTATTATTATGACACAGCAAACAAGATAGATATGCTGGATTTCGTATCACAAAATCACAAGTCGAACGCTTCCCAAGTGTCTAGGACTGTGTGATGTATTATTATTATTATTATTATTATTATTATTATTATGACACAGCAAACAAGATAGATATGCTGGATTTCGTATCACAAAATCACAAGTTGAACACTTCCCAAGTGTCTAGGACTGTGTGATGTATTATTATTATTATTATTATTATTATTATGACACAGCAAACAAGATAGATATGCTGGATTTCGTATCACAAAATCACAAGTCGAACGCTTCCCAAGTGTCTAGGACTGTGTGATGTATTATTATTATTATTATTATTATTATTATTATTATTATTATGACACAGCAAACAAGATAGATATGCTGGATTTCGTATCACAAAATCACAAGTTGAACACTTCCCAAGCGTCTAGGACTGTGTGATGTATATTATTATTATTATTATTATTATTATTATTATTATTATTATTATTTCTATTATTGTATGACACAGCAAACAAGATAGATATGCTGGATTTCGTATCACAAAATCACAAGTTGAACGCTTCCCAAGTGTCTAGGACTGTGTGATTTTATTATTATTATTATTATTATTATTATTTCTATTATTATTTCTATTATTGTATGACACAGCAAACAAGATAGATATGCTGGATTTCGTATCACAAAATCACAAGTTGAACACTTCCCAAGTGTCTAGGACTGTGTGATGTATTTTCGGATGATGTGCGCAGATCCCAGTAGGGTGGCCTTTTGCAGTTGGCAGATCGTGATTTTGTCAATGTATTATTATTATTATTATTATTATTAACATTGAGGCTGGGTGGCCATCTGTCAGGGTGCTTTTTTGTGCTTTTTGGTGCACAAAGGCAGAAGGGGATTGGAGTAAATGGGCCAAAGGGTCTCTCCCAACCCTCTTTGTTATTTCTATTATGATTATTATTAACATCAAGGCTGTATTTGTTCCCATTTGTTTGTTTGTTTTTACTTCAAAATGAGGTATGTGCAATGTGTACAGGAATCTGTTTATAGTTTTTTTAAAAATTATAGTCTGGCCCTCCAACGGTCTGAGGGACCGTGAACTGGCCCCCTGTTTAAAAAGTTTGGGGACCCCTGCCATAGAGTTTGGGGAGGGGCCTCCAAAGGGCATCTAGTCCAGCAAAGCCTCTGCTCGCAAACCAGGCATGGGCCGACTTGGGCCCTCCCTCCCTCCCTCCGGGGGTTTTGGACTCCAACTCCCACCATTCCTAACAGCCGGTAGGCTGTTAGGAATGGTGGGAGTTGGAGTCCAAAACCCCCGGAGGGAGGGAGGGCCCAAGTCGGCCCATGCCTGGTTTGCAAGCTTTCCTTATCTTTATTATTATTTGTGTTGTTATGTTTATAATACCCAGACCCCGCTTTTTTTCTCTCCACAAAGGAGAGGAAATAGCGAATATTGTCAATGAGTATCTGGTTTTGTTTGAAGTGTTTACAGTTGCAAGGTTTCGATACTTTTGTTGCGTCTTTCGAACTGTGAATGTGAAGTTGATGCTCCCAGTGTGCAGCCAGGTTTGTTTCCACTGTTGCAAGCAGGCGGAGTGGGATACAGATAAGACAACAATAACAACAACAATGCTAACAACAATAATATTGTGCCGTCATACCGCTCTCTGTGCTTTGGGACCCTGGGATTTATAGTTTGGTGGAGAACTAAAGAATTTTTTATTTAGTTCTGCTTTATTGACTATTCTAAAGCCTTCGACTGTGTGGACCAGGGGTCCCCAAACTAAGGCCCGGGGGCTGGATGCGGCCCTCCAGGGTTATTTACCTGGCCCCCGCCCTTAGTTTTATAATATAATATTTTTATATCAGTTTTAATAATATATATTGTATATACATATAATATTGATAAAATATTGTTATACAATATAATACTAATAATAATACCATATAATAATATTAATTATATGTTATATATTACATATACAGTAATATTACAGTATAGTGGTATAGTTCAATATCGTAATATATAATGCTAATATTGTGCTATGCTAATAATATAATTAAATATATAATATATAATATAATAAAATAATATAATAATGTATGTACATACAGCTGCTCTGAGTCCCCTTCAAGGTGAGAAGGGGGGGATAATGGTAGTAAATAAATAAATAAATAAATAATTTTTGACTTAGGCTCGCCCAAAGTCTGAAATGACTTGAAGGCACACAACAACAACAACAACAACAACAACAATAATAATTAACTTGACTATCTCATTGGCCAGTAGCAGGCCCACACTTTCCATTGAAATCCTGATAGGTTTATGTTGGTTAAAATTGTTTTCATTTTTAAATATTGTATTATTCTTTAATTGTTATTGTTGTATTGCACTACAAATAACACATATGCAGTGTGCATAGGAATTTGTTCATTTTTTTTTTCCAAATGATAATTCGGCCCCTCAACAGTCTGAAGTATTGTGGACCGGCCCTCTGCTTTAAAAGTTTGAGGACCCCTGGTGTGGACCATAATAAACTGTGGCCTGTTCTTGGTGGTCTGGGGAGACCAAGTCCCCTTGTCTGTCTCCTGAGAAATCTGTATAAAGACCAAGAAGCCACAGTCAGAACAGACCACGGAACAGGAGACGGGTTCAAGACTGGGAAAGGAGTGCGGACATCAGGGCTGCGTCCTCTCACCCTCCCCGTTCAACTTGTACGCAGAACACATCATGCGACATGCGGGGCTTGAGGAATCCAAGGCTGGAGTTAAAATTGCTGGAAGAAACATGAACAACCTTATATGCAGATGATCCCACTCTGATGGCCGAAAGCGAGGAGGAGCTGAGGAGCCTTATCACCAAGGGGAAAGAAAGAAGAAAGTGCAAAAGCTGGGTTGCGGTTAAACGTCAAGAAAACCAAGATCATGGTAACGACACCTATTGACAACTGGCAAATAGAGGGAGAAAACGTGGAGGCAGTGACAGACTTTATATTTCTAGGTGCAAAGATTCCTACAGGCAGGAAATCAGAAGACGTTTCCTTCTTGGGAGGAGAGCCATGGCCAACCTGGACAAAAGAGTGAAGAGCAGAGACATCACACTGGCAACGAAGGTCCACATAGTGAAAGCAATGGTCTTCCCCATAGTGACCTATGGATGCGAGAGAGAGCTGGGCCATAAGGAAGGCTGAGCGAAGGAAGAGAGATGTTTTTGAAGGAAAATCCTGAGCGTGCCTTGGACCTTGGCAAGAAGATCCACCCAGTCCATCCTCCAGGAAATAATGCCCAATGGCTGCTCACTGGAGGGAAGGATATTGGAGGCAAAGCTGAAGTATTTTGGCCACATCCTGAGGAGACAGGAAAGCTTGGAGAAGATCACGATGCTGGGGAAAATGGAAGGAAAAAGGAAGAGAGGCCGACCAAGGGCGAGATGGATGGACGGGATCCTTGAAGGGACTGGGTTGACCTTGAAGGAACTGGGGGCGGCCACGGCCGACAGGGAGCTCTGGCCTGGACTGGTCCATGGGGTCACCAAGAGTCGGAGATGACTGAACGAGTGAGATGACAACGACGAACTGCAGCACTAGGCCTCTCTG
Source organism: Anolis carolinensis (assembly GCF_035594765.1). NCBI lineage: Eukaryota > Metazoa > Chordata > Lepidosauria > Squamata > Anolidae > Anolis > Anolis carolinensis. The sequence goes on along the minus strand of NC_085845.1, from coordinate 206,281,708 downwards.
GTGGGAAATCCCAATTTTACCCCAAGGGACAGAGCTGTTTGCAGTGAAAGCAGTATCAAAATGAAACAGTTGTGCAGTGCGGATGAACCCAGGACACCAAATGGTCAGATTACTCTCCATGAGAATGTTACTGAGCCATTCAAGAGTAGTAGTAGTAGTAGTAGTAGTAATGGGTTGCTGTGAGTCTTTTGGGCTCTATTGCCATGTTCCACACAGCCTGAAAGACTCACAGCAACCCAGTGATTCTGCCCATGAAAACCTTCGACAATATAATAATAATAATAATAATAATAATAATAATAATAATAATAATACGAGGGTTGGATGAAAAGTAATGCCTCCACCTTCATAACTCCTCAACAGATGGCAGTCCTGGTCTACGGCAGGGACTGTCTTGTTGAGTAGACTCTCCTCTACATTAAGTTCCATTTGGTGGGAAGCCTTAGCATTGAACGGTTGTCTTGTTTTGTTTTGTTTTTTGTGTGTGTCAGGAGCAACCGGAGTTGCTTCTGGAATGAGAGAATTGGCTGTCTGCAAGGACATTACCCAGGGGACATTGCCCGGATGTTTTGATGTTTTTACCATCCTTGTGGGAGGCTTCTCTCATGTCCCTGCATGGAGCTGGAGCTGATAGAGGGAGCTCATCCACGCTCTCCCCAGGTGGGATTCGAACCTGGCAGCCTTCAGGTCAGCAACCCAACCTTCAAGTCACAAGGCTTTTATCCCCTAGGCCACCGGAGGCTCCGGTTGTTTTGTTAAAGTGCGAAGTATGGAACCCTGCGCAGACGGGGAAGCCTTACCATTAAACGGTTGTGTTGTTAAAGTGCAAAGTATGGAATCTTGCGCATACGGTCGGTCAATGCGACTTAAGCAACGTGCAGTCACTGAATTCTTAACAGCAGAAGGTGTCACCCCAAAGGAGATTCATCAGAGAACGCATGCTGTTTATAGGGATTGTGTTGATGTGAGTCCTGTGCGTCGTTGGGTGAGTAAGTCAAAAGATGTTGAGGTGGGAACATCTTACTTGTATGGCAAACAAAGGTTGGATGTCCTGTGACAGCAACCACCGAGTTTCACAAGCAAAAGGTTGACAGACTGATTCATGACGATCGTCGTATCTCTATTCACTTTTCCACATAATCACCAGACAATTTGATATATTTCTGCTAGCGATGAACAAGTTTTCTGAAGCCATCATGGAAGAAGTCAACACTCAGTTTCTGCAACTGTTGTCTCACAGTGCCCATTGTGCACAGATCTTCCAATAGCCAAGCAAAGCCATAATGTGACCCACACGTTCTTGTGAAATGCCGACGATCCTTGAAATTTCTCTCTGAGGGATACGACGATTGTCCTGAATCCATCTGTCAACCTTTTGCTTGTGAAACTCGGTGGTTGCTGTCACGGGACATCTAACACTTTGTTTGTCACACAAGTCAGATGTTCCCACCTCAACATCTTTAACCTTACTCACCCAACGACGCACAGGACTCACATCAACACAATCCCCATAAACAGCTTGCATTCTCTGATGAATCTCCTTTGGGGTGACACCTTCTGTGGTCAAGAATTCAGTGACTACATGTTGCTTAAGTCACATTGACCGACTGTCTGCGCAGGGTTCCATACTTCAGACTTTAACAACACAACCGTTCAATGCTAAGGCTTCCCCGTCTGTGCAGGGTTCCATACTTTGCACTTTAACAACACAACCGTTCAATGCTAAAGCTTCCCCATCTGCGCAGGGTTCCATACTTGGCACTTTAACAACACAACTGTTTAATGCTAAGGCTTCCCTGTCTGCACAGGGTTCCATATGTTGCACTTTAACAACACAACCGTTCAATGCTAAGGCTTCCCCGTCTGCGCAGGGTTCCATACTTCTCACTTTAACAACACAACCGTTCAATGCTAAGGCTTCCCTGTCTGCACAGGGTTCCATATGTTGCACTTTAACAACACAACCGTTCAATGCTAAGGCTTCCCCGTCTGCGCAGGGTTCCATACTTCTCACTTTAACAACACAACCGTTCAATGCTAAGGCTTCCCCGTCTGTGCAGGGTTCCATACTTTGCACTTTAACAACACAACCGTTCAATGCTAAAGCTTCCCCATCTGCACAGGGTTCCATACTTGGCACTTTAACAACACAACCGTTCAATGCTAAGGCTTCCCCATCTGCACAGGGTTCCATACTTGGCACTTTAACAACACAACCGTTCAATGCTAAGGCTTCCCCGTCTGTGCAGGGTTCCATACTTTGCACTTTAACAACACAACCGTTCAATGCTAAGGCTTCCCCGTCTGCACAGGGTTCCATACTTGGCACTTTAACAACACAACCGTTCAATGCTAAGGCTTCCCCGTCTGCGCAGGGTTCCATACTTCTCACTTTAACAACACAACCGTTCAATGCTAAGGCTTCCCCATCTGCACAGGGTTCCATACTTCGCACTTTAACAACACAACTGTTTAATGCTAAGGCTTCCCCATCTGCACAGGGTTCCATACTTGGCACTTTAACAACACAACCGTTCAATGCTAAGGCTTCCCCATCTGCACAGGGTTCCATACTTGGCACTTTAACAACACAACCGTTCAATGCTAAGGCTTCCCCGTCTGTGCAGGGTTCCATACTTTGCACTTTAACAACACAACCGTTCAATGCTAAGGCTTCCCCGTCTGCACAGGGTTCCATACTTGGCACTTTAACAACACAACCGTTCAATGCTAAGGCTTCCCCGTCTGCGCAGGGTTCCATACTTCTCACTTTAACAACACAACCGTTCAATGCTAAGGCTTCCCCGTCTGTGCAGGGTTCCATACTTCTCACTTTAACAACACAACCGTTCAATGCTAAGGCTTCCCCGTCTGCACAGGGTTCCATACTTCTCACTTTAACAACACAACCGTTCAATGCTAAGGCTTCCCAGTCTGCGCAGGGTTCCATACTTCTCACTTTAACAACACAACCGTTCAATGCTAAGGCTTCCCTGTCTGCACAGGGTTCCATACTTTGCACTTTAACAACACAACCGTTCAATGCTAAGGCTTCCCCGTCTGTGCAGGGTTCCATACTTTGCACTTTAACAACACAACCGTTCAATGCTAAAGCTTCCCCATCTGCACAGGGTTCCATACTTCTCACTTTAACAACACAACCGTTCAATGCTAAGGCTTCCCTGTCTGCACAGGGTTCCATACTTTGCACTTTAACAACACAACCGTTCAATGCTAAGGCTTCCCCGTCTGTGCAGGGTTCCATACTTTGCACTTTAACAACACAACCGTTCAATGCTAAGGCTTCCCCGTCTGCACAGGGTTCCATACTTCTCACTTTAACAACACAACCGTTCAATGCTAAGGCTTCCCTGTCTGCACAGGGTTCCATACTTTGCACTTTAACAACACAACCGTTTAATGCTAAGGCTTCCCCGTCTGTGCAGGGTTCCATACTTTGCACTTTAACAACACAACCGTTCAATGCTAAAGCTTCCCCATCTGCACAGGGTTCCATACTTGGCACTTTAACAACACAACCGTTCAATGCTAAGGCTTCCCCATCTGCACAGGGTTCCATACTTGGCACTTTAACAACACAACCGTTCAATGCTAAGGCTTTCCCGTCTGTGCAGGGTTCCATACTTCGCACTTTAACAACACAACCGTTTAATGCTAAGGCTTCCCCATCTGCACAGGGTTCCATACTTGGCACTTTAACAACACAACCGTTCAATGCTAAGGCTTCCCCATCTGCACAGGGTTCCATACTTGGCACTTTAACAACACAACCGTTCAATGCTAAGGCTTCCCCGTCTGTGCAGGGTTCCATACTTGGCACTTTAACAACACAACCGTTCAATGCTAAGGCTTCCCCGTCTGCACAGGGTTCCATACTTGGCACTTTAACAACACAACCGTTCAATGCTAAGGCTTCCCCGTCTGTGCAGGGTTCCATACTTGGCACTTTAACAACACAACCGTTCAATGCTAAGGCTTCCCCGTCTGTGCAGGGTTCCATACTTGGCACTTTAACAACACAACCGTTCAATGCTAAGGCTTCCCCATCTGCACAGGGTTCCATACTTGGCACTTTAACAACACAACCGTTCAATGCTAAGGCTTCCCCGTCTGTGCAGGGTTCCATACTTGGCACTTTAACAACACAACCGTTCAATGCTAAGGCTTCCCCGTCTGCACAGGGTTCCATACTTGGCACTTTAACAACACAACCGTTCAATGCTAAGGCTTCCCCGTCTGCACAGGGTTCCATACTTGGCACTTTAACAACACAACCGTTCAAGGCTAAGGCTTCCCCGTCTGCACAGGGTTCCATACTTGGCACTTTAACAACACAACTGTTCAATCCTAAGGCTTCCCGCCAAATGGAACTAACTGTAGAGGAGAGTCTACTGAACAAGCCAGGACCTGCCGCAGACCAGGACTGCCATCGGTTGAGGAGTTACGAAGGTGGAGGCATTACTTTTCATCCAACCCTCGTATTAAAATGTGAAATGCAGATTAAAATTCATGACTTAATATTGACTGGAATGAAGCGAAGGGAATGGAATTGCCTGGCTTTTTTAAAAAAAGAGGGGATTACAAAAGGAACAACAACATGGAAAATAAGCTTTAAGTAGAATTAAAGCTTATCCGGTATTAAAAGTCTGGTATCAGAATTAGCCCGGAAGGGGGGGGGGTACATCCACACTGTAAGATTGGTGCAGTTTGACACCACCTTATCTGCCTTTGCTTCAAGGCTTTGGAGCCCTAAGAGTTGGAGTTTGTAGTTTAAATTATTCTGCAAAAAATATATGGAAAGTCAGCATCCGAAACAGTAGCCACATGATTTCATTGCCTTGCGCCATGGCGATTCAATATTGTGCAATGGGTTTTCCAGGGTGATATTCCCTCCCTCCGTTGCTATTTATTATTGCAACCATGTGGCTTTCCATCATACTCAAGAGAACAAAATCCAGGCTGTAAATCCAGCAAGAGGGAAATATAAAGGAATCATTCTGCAAAAATTACATGGAAAGCCAGCATCAGAAACAATCGCCGATGTAAATCAATCTTGTAAATCAGACCTGGGCCAACATGGGCCCTCCCTCCAGGTGTTTTGGACTCCAACTCCCAGCATTCCTAACAGCCTCAGGCCCTTTCCTTTCCCTCCTCAGTCGCTTAAGCAGTTTTTAGCAGCTTTTAAGATGTCCATTTTCATCACTATGATACTTCACCTTGTTGATGGGAGGTTTCCCACCGGAGAGGAAATTATCTATCGGACAGATGGCAAGCTATTTAACCTCAGCAGACTGAAAGCCAAAACCAAGGTCACCACAACATCTGTTATAGAACTCCAATATGCCGATGACAACGTAGTCTGTGCGCATTCAGAAGAAGACCTACAAGCCACTCTCAACACCTTCGCAGAAGCAGACAAGAAGCTCGGCCTCTCACTGAACATCGAGAAAACCAAAGTGCTCTTCCAACAGGCACCAGCTCATCCCTCTGCAAAGCCAGGAATACAGCTTAATGGTGTCACATTAGAAAACGTTGACCATTTCCGCTCCCTTGGCAGCCACCTCTCCACAAAAGTCAACATCGACACTGAAATACAACACCGACTGAGCTCTGCGAGTGCAGCATTTTTCCGAATGAAGCAGAGAGTGTTTGAGGATTGGGACATCCATAGGGACACCAAGGGACTTGTGTATAAAGCTATTCCTCTCCCAACCCTGCTCTATGCCTGCGAAACGTGGACTGTTTACAGATGTCACACTCAACTACTGGAATGATTCCATCAGCGTTGCCACTGAAAAATCCTGCAAATCTCTTGGGAAGAAGACAGGTGGACAAATGTCAGCGTGCTGGAAGAAGCAAAGACCACCAGTTCATATGCCATCAACTCCGCTGGACTGGCCACGTTGTCCGAATGCCCAAAGATCACCCAAAGCAGCTACTCTACCTGCAACTCAAGAACGGGAAACGGAATGTTGGTGGGCAGGAAAAGAGATTGGAAGATGGGCTTAAAGCTAATGTGAAAAACTGGTATAGACACTGACAGAAAACTGGGAAGCCCTGGCCCTTGAGTGCTCTAACTGGAGGTCCACTGTGACCAGCAGTGCTGCGGAATTCAAAGAGGCATGAATGGAAGGTGAGAGGGAGAAATGTATCAAGAGGAAGAAGGCGCATCAAGCCAACCCTGACCTTCTGTCTGGAAACCGATGTCCTCACTTCAGAAGAACATGCAGGTCAAGAATAGGTCTCCACAGCCACCTATGCATCCACCACCAAGACACTACACCTGGAGGGCCACCATACTCGGGCTAAGTGGGATCGCCTAAGTAAGTAAGTCAGATGTCATGATTTTTCTTTTTTTCTCTTCCTGTATCCTCAGTTCACTTTACATTCCTACAAACTCATCATCATAGGCTATCACTTCTGGCCAAGTCTGATTGCTTTCCAAGTGCAGGGTCTTGGTGGTGGGTCCGCAGGCGGCTAGAGTGACCTATTCTGGATCTGCATGTTCTCTCACAGTGAGGACATCGGTTTCCAGGTGGAAGGCAGTCCTGAGATGGCCACCCAGCCTCTGATGATGATGATAATTATAATAGTAATAATAATAGTAACATAGTAATAATAATAATAATAATAATAATAATAATAATAATAATAATAAAGAAAAAGGTTTGGATCATTGATGTCGCCATCCCAGGTGACAGTCGCATTGACGAAAAACAACAGGAAAAACTCAGCCGCTATCAGGACCTCAAGACTGAACTTCAAAGACTCTGGCAGAAACCAGTGCAGGTGGTCCCGGTGGTGATCGGCACATTGGGTGCCGTGCCAAAAGATCTCAGCCAGCATTTGGAAACAATAGACATTGACAAAATTATGATCTGCCAGCTGCAAAAGGCCACACGACGGGGATCTGCGTGCATCATCCGAAAATACATCACACAGTCTTAGACACTTGGGAAGTGTCCCACTTGTGATTTTGTGATATGAAGTCCAGCATGTCTATCTTGTTTGCTGTGTCATAATATAATAATAATAATAATAATAATAATAATAATAATAATAATAATAATAATAATAATAATAATAATGTATGCTGTGTCATACAACGTCGTTGTGTCAATAATAATAATAATAATAATAATAATAATAATAATAATAATAATAACAGAAAAACAAGAAAACTCATGACCATTCATCATTCCCTGCACCCTCGCAGTGATGTTGACCGGCTATATCTGCCTAGAAGATCAGGGGGCAGAGGACTCTTACAAGTAAAGCAAGCAGTCAAAGAAGAAGAACATGCCCTGGCAGAAGATGTCAAGCAAAGTGAAGAACCTGCTTTGATTGAAGTCAAAAATCAGAAACTCCTCAAAGCACAGCAGACAAAAAAAATCAGTACAAGAAAACCACACTACAAACTAGAGCTGACAGCTGGCACAACAAAACATTGCATGGAAAGTTCCTTGACAAAATTGAAGGAAAAGCTGAGAAGGAGAAGACCTGGCTCTGGCTCACGAATGGGACCCTGAAGAAGGAGACAGAAGGCCTGATCCTTGCAGCCCAGGAGCAAGACATCAGGACAAAGGCCATTAATAATAATAATAATAATAATAATAATAATAATAATAATAATAATAGAAGACCTGGCTCTGGCTCACGAATGGGACCCTGAAGAAGGAGACAGAAGGCCTGATCCTTGCAGCCCAGGAGCAAGACATCAGGACAAAGGCCATTAATAATAATAATAATAATAATAATAATAATAATAATAATAATAATAGAAGACCTGGCTCTGGCTCACGAATGGGACCCTGAAGAAGGAGACAGAAGGCCTGATCCTTGCAGCCCAGGAGCAAGACATCAGGACAAAGGCCATTAATAATAATAATAATAATAATAATAATAATAATAATAATAATAGAAGACCTGGCTCTGGCTCACGAATGGGACCCTGAAGAAGGAGACAGAAGGCCTGATCCTTGCAGCCCAGGAGCAAGACATCAGGACAAAGGCCATTAATAATAATAATAATAATAATAATAATAATAATAATAGAAGACCTGGCTCTGGCTCACGAATGGGACCCTGAAGAAGGAGACAGAAGGCCTGGTCCTTGCAGCCCAGGAGCAAGACATCAGGACAAAGGCAATTAAGGCCAAGATTGAAAAATCAGCTGATGACCCAAAATGCAGACTGTGCAAGGAAACCGACGAAACCATTGATCATATCCTCAGCTGCTGTAAGAAAATCGCACAGACAGACTACAAACAGAGGCACAACTATGTGGCCCAAATGATTCATTGGAGCTTATGCCTCAAGTCCCACCTCCCAGCAGCAAAGAACTGGTGGGATCACAAACCTGAAAAAGTATTGGAAAATGAGCAGGCAAAGATATGGTGGGACTTCCAAATCCAGACTGACAAAGTTCTGGAACACAACACACCAGACATCACAGTTGTGGAAAAGAAAAGGGTTAGGATCATTGATGTTGCCATCCTAGGTGACAGTCGCATTGACGAAAAACAACAGGGAAAACTCAGCCGCTCTCAGGACCTCAAGATTGAACTTCAAAGACTCTGGCAGAAACCAGTACAGGTGGTCCCGGTGGTGATGGGCACACTGGGTGCTGTGCCAAAAGATCTCAGCCGGCATTTGGAAACAATAGACATTGACAAAATCACCATCTGCCAACTGCAAAAGGCCACCCTACTGGGATCTGCACTCATCATCCGAAAATACATCACAGAGTCCTAGACACTTGGGAAGTGTTCGACTTGTGATTTTGCGAAACGAAATCCAGCATATCTATCTTGTTTGCTGTGCCATACAACGTCGTTGTGTTGATAATAATAATAATAATAATAATAATAATAATAGAATCCTAGAGTTTGAAGAGATCTCCTGGGGCCATCCAGTCCAACCCCTTCTGCCAGGCAGGGAAACACAATCCAAGTCCTCCCGACAGATGGCCATCCGGCCTACTTCATCTTGATTTTTGCACACGGTTTTGTCTGGATGCCTTTCAATCAGCATGGATTCAAAGTCCAAGATAAGGATATCAATAAAAGGATGGCCGGATTGATGTCCAGTCAAGTGGTCATGAGCAGCCCGGGCACAGCCTCCCTCCAAGGCCTTGCACTGAACATGGATGTGGCGCATGGGCTGAAATGCCAGGCTCAGCTGCAAAGGAACTCACTCCCCTGAGGCACCGAAAGGGGTTATGGACTCTGTTTAATCCTGCCAGAAAGGAATGTGTTCTTCGAGAATCCGCACAGAACCAGACAGGCTGCATTCTGCTCTGAGGCCAAGGGGGAAGGAGAGCTTTGCCTGCCATTGGGATCCATTGACCTTCTCACCCGGTTATCCTAATCGGGATTGGGAAATGTTTCGTTCTAGTGTCTGGATTATTTAATGCTTGTTTGCTTTTAATCAAATAAAGAAATAGAACAGGGCATGGTTTGCAGTCTGCCCTGGAAGCAAGACAGCTTCCCTCCCACTTTGCTTTGTTTTGGGGTTTCATTTTTGCAAGAAATGGAATGAATCGCTTGACCTTGCAAAGCAAGAAGAAGCAAACAACGGCTGTGTGCGGCCCCGAGGCAGGCGCGCCTTGTGAATTGGGAGAGTTCATTAGCCGAAGCAGGGATGGAAGTGTCAGGGAAACAGGCGCACAGCGGGTGCATTTCAGCATCAATAGATGCAAAGAAATGCCGTAGTTCAACCCCTCTTTAATGGCTGCAGCTCAGTGCTCTGGAGTTCTGGGATCTGTAGTTTGGAGAGGCAGGGAAGGGGAAAGGCCTTGCGAAACTACAACTCCCAGGGTCTCATACTGTTGCACCATGGCAGTTCAAGTATCAACCTGCATATATTCATCCAAAGTCTGGGAATTTTGGGAGAGCAGAATGGCATGAGGAGCCCCCGGTGGCGCAGCGTGTTAAAGCGCTGAGCTTCTGAACTTGCTTCTGAACAAAAGGTCGCAGGTTTGAATCTGGGGAGCGGAGTGAGCGCCTGCTGTTAGCCCCAGCTTCTGCCAACCTAACAGTTCGAAAACATGCAAATGTGAGTAGATCAATAGGTACTGCTCCGGCGGGAAGGTAATGGCACTCCTTGCAGTCATGCCAATGGCCACATGACCTTGGAGGTGTCTACGGACAACGCCGGTTCTTCGGCTTAGAAATGGAGATGAGCACCAACCCCCAGAGTGTGAGTAGATCAATAGGTACTGCTCCGTCGGGAAGGTAACGGTGCTCCTTGCAGTCATGCCAGTGGCCACATGACCTTGGAGGTGTCTATGGACAATGCTGGCTCTTCGGCTTAGAAATGGAGATGAGCACCAACCCCCAGAGTGTGAGTAGATCAATAGGTACTGCTCCGTCGGGAAGGTAACGGTGCTCCTTGCAGTCATGCCAGTGGCCACATGACCTTGGAGGTGTCTACGGACAATGCTGGCTCTTCGGCTTAGAAATGGAGATGAGCACCAACCCCCAGAGTGTGAGTAGATCAATAGGTACTGCTCCGTCGGGAAGGTAACGGTGCTCCTTGCAGTCATGCCAGTGGCCACATGACCTTGGAGGTGTCTACGGACAACGCCGGTTCTTCGGCTTAGAAATGGAGATGAGCACCAACCCCCAGAGTGTGAGTAGATCAATAGGTACTGCTCCGCCAGGAAGGTAACGGTGCTCCTTGCAGTCATGCCAGTGGCCACATGACCTTGGAGGTGTCTACGGACAATGCTGGCTCTTCGGCTTAGAAATGGAGATGAGCACCAACCCCCAGAGTGTGAGTAGATCAATAGGTACTGCTCCGCCAGGAAGGTAACGGTGCTCCTTGCAGTCATGCCAGTGGCCACATGACCTTGGAGGTGTCTACGGACAATGCTGGCTCTTCGGCTTAGAAATGGAGATGAGCACCAACCCCCAGAGTGTGAGTAGATCAATAGGTACTGCTCCGCCAGGAAGGTAACGGTGCTCCTTGCAGTCATGCCAGTGGCCACATGACCTTGGAGGTGTCTACGGACAATGCTGGCTCTTCGGCTTAGAAATGGAGATGAGCACCAACCCCCAGAGTGTGAGTAGATCAATAGGTACTGCTCCGTCGGGAAGGTAACGGTGCTCCTTGCAGTCATGCCAGTGGCCACATGACCTTGGAGGTGTCTACGGACAACGCCGGTTCTTCGGCTTAGAAATGGAGATGAGCACCAACCCCCAGAGTGTGAGTAGATCAATAGGTACTGCTCCGCCAGGAAGGTAACGGTGCTCCTTGCAGTCATGCCAGTGGCCACATGACCTTGGAGGTGTCTACGGACAATGCTGGCTCTTCGGCTTAGAAATGGAGATGAGCACCAACCCCCAGAGTGTGAGTAGATCAATAGGTACTGCTCCGTTGGGAAGGTAACGGTGCTCCTTGCAGTCATGCCAGTGGCCACATGACCTTGGAGGTGTCTACGGACAACGCCGGCTCTTCGGCTTAGAAATGGAGATGAGCACCAACCCCCAGAGTGTGAGTAGATCAATAGGTACTGCTCCGCCAGGAAGGTAACGGTGCTCCTTGCAGTCATGCCAGTGGCCACATGACCTTGGAGGTGTCTACGGACAACGCCGGCTCTTCGGCTTAGAAATGGAGATGAGGACCAACCCCCAGAGTGTGAGTAGATCAATAGGTACTGCTCCGCCAGGAAGGTAACGGTGCTCCTTGCAGTCATGCCAGTGGCCACATGACCTTGGAGGTGTCTATGGACAATGCTGGCTCTTCGGCTTAGAAATGGAGATGAGCACCAACCCCCAGAGTGTGAGTAGATCAATAGGTACTGCTCCGCCAGGAAGGTAACGGTGCTCCTTGCAGTCATGCCCGTGGCCACATGACCTTGGAGGTGTCTACGGACAACGCCGGCTCTTCGGCTTAGAAATGGAGATGAGGACCAACCCCCAGAGTGTGAGTAGATCAATAGGTACTGCTCCGCCAGGAAGGTAACGGTGCTCCTTGCAGTCATGCCCGTGGCCACATGACCTTGGAGGTGTCTACGGACAACGCCGGTTCTTCGGCTTAGAAATGGAGATGAGCACCAACCCCCAGAGTGTGAGTAGATCAATAGGTACTGCTCCGCCAGGAAGGTAACGGTGCTCCTTGCAGTCATGCCAGTGGCCACATGACCTTGGAGGTGTCTACGGACAATGCCGGCTCTTCGGCTTAGAAATGGAGATGAGCACCAACCCCCAGAGTCGGACACGACTGGACTTAATGTCAGAGGAAAACCTTGACCTTTACCTACTAGAATTGCATGTCATTCCCATTCCTGAAAGTGTGTTGACTGGGAAATGTGTGTGCCTCGGAGTCTCCTCCTCCGGAGGCTTTTAAACAGAGGATGGCCATCTGTTGGGAGGGCTTGGATTGTGCCTTCCTTTTTGGCAGAAAAGGGCTGGACTGGATGGCCTTTGGGGGACCCTTCCAACTCTTCCTGTGGTTCTGTGCCTAAAGGAGCGAAGAGTCAGTGCCTTTCAATGGCCTCTGGGTCCAAAGGCTGAGCATGGCACCTTCTTACTCTTCTTGGCTTCCTTGTTTGCTTTGCTGGGCGTGTCCGTGCGCATGTCTGGGTGCGCATCATGCATAGAGCGGGAGAGAGGGGCACGGAACGGGGAAACGGGTTTGCTTCCCCTGTTGCAATGCATCAGGCCCTTCCAAAACACAAGGACACTTTGAGGACGTTGAGCTTTCTTTAAGAAGAACAACAACAACCAGGAACAAGGTACAGTCCTCTGCTGTGGTCGGAACATTGCAACATGCATAGACCGTGTATTGCAAGGTTAGAAATTATGAAACCAATGCATGTGGTGGAAGTGCTTCTAACAGTGATGCTGGTCAAGAAAGCTCCGGGTTCAATTTCCCCTCTTTGTTACGGGATTAGGGATGTCCGATCTGTTCGGAAAGCCTTGGCTCGCCTGACTTCTGTGCAAAAGTTACAATCCTCTTGCAGCCAGGCATAAAGGCTTATGAATGGGAACCGAGAGCAGGAGGAAGCGCACCGTTCTCACAATGCTTCTGTAGGTAATTTCCTTCCTCAAGTTATTTAGGGTTCCTCTCCGTATTCGGTTTGAGATTCTGTGATTCTATGGAAACGGGTTGCTTATAGATGAATAAGAGTCTGTGTTGCCCAGCAAGAGGAACACACTGGAGAATGAATACAGTAGAGCCTCACTTATCCAAGCTAAACGGGCCGGCAGAAGCTTGGATAAGCGAATATGTTGGATAATAGGGAGGGATTAAGGAAAACCCTATTAAACATCAAATTAGGTTATGATTTTACAAATGAAGCACCAAAACATCATGTTAGACAACAAATTTAACAGAAAAAGTATTTCAATACGCAGTAATGCTATGTAGTAATTACTGTATTTATGAATTTAGCACCAAAATATCACGATGTATTGAAAACATTGACTACAAAAATGTGTTGGATAATCCAGAACGTTGGATAAGTGAGACTGTACTGTATTATTATTATTATTATTATTATTATTATTATATCCTACTTTCCTTTCATAAACCTGATTGGATGATTATATGTATTTATATCTCACATTCCTTTCTTAAACTTTATTACTGCATTGTTATTACTACTACAGTAGAGTCTCACTTATCCAACATAAACGGGCCGGCAGAACGTTGGAGACTCTACTGTATTATTATTATCCCACTTCTTTTAAACCTGAATGCTGGATGATGGCATTTATGCTTTCCTCTCTTAGACCTGACTACTGTATTGTTATCATCATCATCATCATCATTATCAACATCATCATCCTACGTTCCTTTCTTAAAACTGAATCCTGGATGGTGATACTCTCTTGAACTTTATTATTGCATTATTATTATTATTATCCCACTTATGAGGATATTTATATTTATACACTGCTTTCCTTTCTTAAACTTGAATACCAGTTATGATTATTATTATTATCATCCTTTTTTTCTCTCTTAAACCTGAAAACTGTTTTAGTATTGTTGTTGTTGATAAAATAATAATATCATCCTGTTTTCCTCTCATAGATAGGACTCAATGTAGATCTAAGTTATGACAATGCACACAGATGTGCCATGTGTTGCAACAGACGCAAGGGCTGGTTGCCGTTGCACAAGGCATGACACTTGACTGTTGTTGTTGTTGTTAAAATAATAATATCCTGTTTTCCTCTCATAGATGGGACTCAAAGTAGATCTTAGTTATGCCAATGCACACAGATGTGCCATGTGGTGCAACAGAGGCAAAGGCTGGTTGCCGTTGCACAAGGCATGACACTTGACTGTTGTTGTTGTTGTTGTTGTTGTTAAAATAATAATATCCTGTTTTCCTCTCATAGATGGGACTCAAAGTAGATCTTAGTTATGCCAATGCGCACAGATGTGCCATGTGGTGCAACAGAAGCAAGGGCTGGTTGCCGTTGCACAAGGCATGACACTTGACTGTTGTTGTTGTTGTTGTTGTTGTTAAAATAATAATATCCTGTTTTCCTCTCATAGATGGGACTCAAAGTAGATCTTAGTTATGCCAATGCGCACAGATGTGCCATGTGGTGCAACAGAAGCAAGGGCTGGTTGCCGTTGCACAAGGCATGACACTTGACTGTTGTTGTTGTTGTTGTTGTTGTTATTAAAATAATAATATCCTGTTTTCCTCTCATAGATGGGACTCAAAGTAGATCTTAGTTATGCCAATGTGCACAGATGTGCCATGTGGTGCAACAGAGGCAAAGGCTGGTTGCCGTTGCACAAGGCATGACACTTGACTGTTTTATTGTTGTTGTTGTTGTTGTTGTTGTTGTTGTTAGAATAATAATATCCTGTTTTCCTCTCACAGATGTGCTATGTGGTGCAACAGAGGCAAAGGCTGGTTGCCGTTGCACAAGGCATGACACTTGACTGTTTTATTGTTGTTGTTGTTGTTGTTGAAATAATAATATCCTGTTTTCCTCTCACAGATGTGCTATGTGGTGCAACAGAGGCAAAGGCTGGTTGCCGTTGCACAAGGCATGACACTTGACTGTTTTGTTGTTGTTGTTGTTGTTGTTGTTAAAAAAATAATATCCTGTTTTCCTCTCATAGATGGGACTCAAAGTAGATCTTAGTTATGCCGATGCGCACAGATGTGCCATGTGGTGCAAGAGAGGCAAAGGCTGGTTGCTGTTGCACAAGGCATGATACTTGACTGTTTTATTGTTGTTGTTGTTGTTAGAATAATAATATCATCCTGTTTTCCTCTCATAAATGAGACTCAAAGTAGGTCTAAGTTATGACAATGCACACAGATATGCTATGTGGCGCAACAGAAGCAAGGGCTGGTTGCCATTGCACAAGGCATGATACTTGGCTGTTTTATTATTGTTCTTGTTGTTAGAATAATAATATCATCCTGTTTTCCTCTCATAAATGGGACTCAAAGTAGATCTAAGTTATGACAATGCACACAGATGTGCTATGTGGTGCAACAGAAGCAAGGGCTGGTTGCCGTTGCACAAGGCATGACACTTGACTGTTGTTGTTGTTGTTGTTGTTGTTAAAATAATAATATCCTGTTTTCCTCTCATAGATGGGACTCAAAGTAGATCTTAGTTATGCCAATGCACACAGATGTGCCATGTGGTGCAACAGAGGCAAAGGCTGGTTGCTGTTGCACAAGGCATGACACTTGACTGTTTTGTTGTTGTTGTTGTTGCTGTTGTAATTGTTGAAATAATAATAATATCATTCCTCTCTTTTCCTCTCTTAAGCGAGACACAAAGCGGGTCCAAGCTGTGGCAATGCAGGCCAATGGGCAAGGGCTGGGTGCCATTGCACAAGGCGCTACCCTTGATGCATGGCCGCAGTGCAAACTTTTAAATGCTTGGAAAGCTGTTTCCAACCTGACGGTATACATTATGTCCTTTTGGGTTGTTTGCATTGCTTTAGTATGTGTTGTGTGTGCCCTCAAAGAGCCCCTCGACTTCGGCCCCATCTACATTGCCATATCATGCCGTTGCTTACGCAAACAATGTAAATGGGGCCGAAGTCAAGAGGCTCTTTGACATTTACCGTATATACTTGAGTATAAGCTGACCCGAATATAAGCCGAGGCATCTAATTTTACCACAAAAAAACTGGGAAAACATTGACTCCAGGATAAGCCGAGATACCAATAAAATTACCGTATATACTTGAGTATAAGCTGACCCGAATATAAGCCGAGGCATCTAATTTTACCACAAAAAAACTGGGAAAACATTGACTCCAGATTAAGCCGAGGGTGGTAAATTTCAGAAATAAAAATAGATACCAATAAAATGACATGAATTGAGAGATCAGTAAGTTAAATGTTTTTGAATATTTACATCAAGCTCAAATTTAAGATAAGACTGTCCAACTCTGATCAAATCATTATTCTCATCTTCAATGTCAATGTGCTTATGTATCCTTTTAATAATAATAGAGTAAAATAATACATGTAATAATAATAATAATAATAATAATAATAATAATAATAATAATAAATACAGGGCAATAATACATGTAATAATAAATAGAGTAAAATAATAAATGCAATAATAATAATAATAATTAGATCAGAGTGAAATAATAAATGTATTATTAATAATAATAAAAATAGAGTAAAATAAATGTAATAGTAGCAACATTAATAGAGAAAAATAATAAATGTAATAATACCAATAATAATAGAGAAAAATAATAAATGTACCATATATTCTCGAGTATAAGCTGACCCAAATATAAGCCAACCAGGACCCTCACCCAAGTATAAGCCAAGGGAGTCTTAAAAAAAGGGCTGAAAAACTAGGCTTATACTCGAGTCTATACAGTACTTTGCTTTGCTCTTCATCTATGCTGTGAACTCCAGTGTAACTCCATCCCAATATATGCATCTCTCTGTCCTTCCTCGCAGGGCTGTTGTCAGAGCCTCCTGATGGGGAGAGTCAGCTGGAGATGCTGGTGAAGCTGCTCTTTGGGGCGTCCACGCGGCTCCAGCCCAAACCTGGTAGGACTTTGGGAGGAGGCTCTTGGGGGTCAGGGGTCATGGGAAAGCTGCCCACACACAGGAGGCCATGGTCTCAGCCTTGCTATTGATTGCCAGGGTCAAGGCGGGGGATTCTGCTCCTGGTTTGCAAGTGTTATTTCCTATTCAGTTGTGCAGTCCTAACTTTGAAAGTACAGTAGAGTCTCGCTTATCCATCATAAACTGGCGGGCAGAATATCAGATAAGCGAAACTGACAGATAACAGGGTGGGTGCTCGCTCACCCTCTGTCCTGTTTTGTCTTTCAAGAACAGTCTTAAGACCCTGTGGTACGTAAATGAAAACTGCTCTATTTCAACAAAACAAAGTACAGCACACTCCGTGGGATAATGCAAAAGAAAGCCAGGAAGTCTTACTTCAGACAAAGAAACAGCAATAAATCCGGATGCAGACTCGGAGCAGGCACATGGAGAGCGAAAGCATTTATTTTTTTTATTTTTTTTGTATATGATCTTTATTCAAAGTTTTATATATAAAAAAAAAGGAAAAAAAAGAAACATCTATATATGTATCTTGATAAGAAAATAGTGTTTTTCCATCGAAAGTGGGAGAACATTTATTTTTGTTAGAAAGTAGGAAAAAAGAGTAGAGAGGGGATAAAAATAAAATAAAAAATAAAATAAAATAAAAGCTAATTAAAAAAAAAAAGGAAAAATGTTGACTTCCATCTTCCTTTAACTGGTTCTACAAAAAAAAAATTCTGATAGTCAATCAAATCCATATCCCCTTTGTCCTTATCCGATTCTAAGATTGAATTTATTCAGCAGATGGGATTAAATTTTATTTGTTTTAAATAGTCCTTTACCAGGTGCCAGTTGGTTTCTTTCTTAGGCAAGCCTTGACTTGAAGATAACCAGTAAGTAAGCCTATCCATGTTCATCACATCCAAGACTTTAATCAGCCATTCCTCCTTATTTGGGGTCTCTTTTTGTCTCCACCTCCTAGCAAAGTTATTCTCGCCGCAATAACCAGATAGTTGAACAGGATCTTTTTATCTTTGTCATATTCTATATCTAACATTCCGAGTTCCGAAAGCATTTATTTGTTTATTACATCACTTCTACCCCGCCCTTCTCACCCATCAGGGGACTCAGGGCGGCTTACAATATAAACATACACATTAAAAACAGTTGTCATCAAATTTAAAACTCCATCAAGATTAAAAATTACAATAAAATTAAGAATATCCATTAAAATATACATAATTATACATTTAAATATACATTTAAGGCGCTTTCCATGTTCATGTGGGGTCTGTCAGTAGGTCATATATTCTTATCTCATTTTTGCTGTTACTCAGGCTCAAATGACTGGTCCCATAACCATGTTTTTGTCCTCTTTCGGAAAGACAGGAGGGAGGAAGCCTGCCTGACTTCAATGGGGAGGGCGTTCCATAGGCGGGGAGCCACTACTGAAAAGGCCCTGTCTCTCGTCCCCACCAGACGCACCTGTGAGGCTGACGGGACCGCGAGCAGGGCCTCATCTGACGATCTTAAGCTTCGAGGTGGGTCGTAGCGGGAGACACGTTCGGACAGATAAGCTGGGCCGGAACCGTTTAGAGCTTTATAGGCTAAAGCCAGCACCTTGAATTGTGCTCGGTAGCATATCGGCAGCCAGTGGAGCTGACTCAACATGGGAGTAGTACGCTCCCTGTAAGCCGCCCCAGTTATTAATCTGGCTGCCGTCCGTTGCACTAGTTGGAGCTTCCGGGCCGTCTTCAAAGGCAGCCCCACGTAGAGCGCGTTGCAGTAATCCAGCCGGGATGTGACCAGAGCGTGGACCACCGTGGCCAAGTCAGACCTCCCAAGGAACGGGCGCAGCTGGCGCACAAGTCTCAGTTGTGCAAAGGCTCTCCTGGCCACCGCCGAGACCTGGGGCTCCAGGCTCAGCGATGAGTCCAGGAGAAGAACCCCCAGACTGCGAACCTGTGTCTTCAGGGGGAGTGTGACCCCGTCCAGCACAGGCTGTAACCCTATTCCCTGTTCAGCCTTGCGACTGACCAGGAGGACCTCTGTCTTGTCTGGATTCAATTTCAATTTATTGGCCCTCATCCAGTCCGACACAGTGGCCAGACACCGGTTCAGGACCTGAACAGCCTCCTGAGTGACAGGTGGAAAGGAGTGACAGAGCTGGACATCATCTGCGTACAGATGACACCGGACCCCGAAACTCCTGATGATCTCTCCCAGCGGCTTCATGTAGATGTTAAACAACATGGGAGACAATACAGAGCCCTGCAGGACCCCACAAGTCAACGGTTGTGGGGTCGAGCAGGTGTCCCCCAATGACACCATCTGGGAACGACCCTCCAGGAAGGACCGGAGCCACTGCAGAACAGTACCTCCGAGACCCATCCCGGCAAGGCGCCCCAGAAGGATACCGTGATCGACGGTATCGAAGGCTGCTGAGAGGTCCAGCAGAACCAGCAGGGACACACTCCCCCTGTCCAGTTCCCGGCGAAGATCATTGACTAAGGCGACCAAGGCTGTCTCGGTACCATGCCCCGGCCTGAAACCAGACTGTGCCGGATCCAGAAAATCAGTGTCCACCAAGAATCCCTGGAGCTGCGAGGCAACCACATGTTCCAAGACCTTGCCCAAATAGGGGAGATTGGAAATAGGCCGAAAGTTTCCGAATTGAGTGGGATCCAATGATGGCTTTTTCAACAGCGGCTTGATCACAGCCATTTTTAGGCTCGCTGGAAGCTTGCCCTCCCGAAGGGAGGCATTCACCACCACCTTCACCCCCTCGGCCAAACCCCCTCTGGCTTCTCTCACCAGCCAGGATGGGCAGGGGTCTAGGATGCATGTGGTCGGTCTCGCCTCTCCCAGGATCTTGTCCACATCCTCGAGCTCAACCAATTGAAATGAATCCAACAAAACTGGACAAGCAGGTGCACTCGTTACATCCTCAGAGACTGCCGTTAATATGGTGTCAAAGTCGGAACGGATCAGAGCGACTTTGTCCGCAAAGAACCGAGCAAATGCTTCACAGCGGGCTGCCGAGTTATCAGGGCTCCCACCTTGATTGGTGGGAGTTAACAACCCTCTGATGACACGGAACAGCGCCGCCGGACGGTTCTGTGCGGACGCAATGTTGGCCGCAAGGTGGGCTCTCCTTGCAGCTTTGATTGCCGCGGCATATGCCCTAAGATAGGAGCCTAGCCGTGTTCGGTCTGACTCGTTATACCCTGATCGCCACACGCACTCTAGTTCCCTCTTCTTTCGCTTCATCGCTGCCAGCTCCTCAGTAAACCAAGGAGCTGGTTTAGCTCGGTTACTCGAGAGGGGACGCTCCGGAGCGATTGTGTCTATTGCCCTAGTCATCTCTCCATTCCAGAGAGAGACCAGAGCATCAACAGGATCACCTGCCGAGGAGGCGGGAAATTCCCCAAGAGCCGTCAGGAATCCTTCTGGATCCATAAGTCTCCTGGGGTGGAACATTTTGGGTCCACCACCCCTGCAGAGGTTGGGGGGTGCAGTAAGTCTAAACCTGATCAGGTGAAAGCATTAGAGTCAGTTTGTTACCAGCAAGAGCTGGCTGCAACTGGTTCTGCTTTATAGCCCTGGGTCCCCTCACAGCTGCTAGGGCGGTTCCTAATTACTCAGTTGCATTTCTGGCAGCTAATCTAGCTGAATGGCATCTCTATTCTGTTTCCTTTCGCCTTTCCTGAAATGTAGGTACTTGCAAAGTCTCCTCAGATTCCAACTCACCCTCAGATTCATGAACACTTTCCTGCTCCCCTTCCTCTTCTGAAGAAGAGGAATCCCTGACACCCACCCTCCCTCCCTCACTCACTTACCAGGCAACGGCAGCACTGGGACCTGGCGGGTTGAGTGAGTGAGAGAGAGAGCGAGAGAGGGCCTTTGCTGCTCTCCTTCACTCGCCCATTCTCTGTGTCTTGCTCACTCACTCGGCTGAGTTCCAGGAGCACTGGGACCTGGCAAGGTGAGTGAGAGTGAGAGAGAGGGGGGGGCTTTGCCGCCCTCCTTCACTCACCTGTTCTCCGTCTCTCACTCAGTCACCGGGCTGGGTTCTGGCAGCACCGGGACCTGGTGGGGTGAGTGAGTGAGTGAGTGAAAGAGCAAGGGAGGGCCTTTTGTCGTTGGATAATACAAAGTGTCGGATAAGCAGGGCTCTACTGTAGTTGTGCTACTCCAGGAACTTCGTTTTTGTGGCAGAAACTATATTGAATTGATTGACACTCAAAGATGAGAGGTGGCTGTTAAGAATTGTGGGAGTTGAAGTCCAAAACACCTGGAGGAAGGCTGAGGTTTTGCCCATGACTGTTTTAGATGGTATTTTTCATTTCTGCCAGGGATCTTCTGTACAAATTGTCACGAAAATATGATGTGCAGATTTGATAAATGTGGATTTGATAAGTGTGGGCATGAACGAACCGTATGGAAGGAATGAATGAATGAGAGCCAAAAATTTTGAAGACACCATTCGAAAATATTAAGGCCTGCAATGACTAGCTGCCTGCTTGCTGAACTGTAATTAAAAGTTGCTACTACTTACATTGGTAAGAACTGTGACAAATGATTAACTGATGGACTTTTGGGAAAAACCAATGTGTTTACATTAATCAGAAACAATGACTCTTTTAAGTTAAGGAAATGCATTAAGGATGCATTTTGGTGGTTTAGAAGTTTTAGAGTCTTTGATGTCAGAGTATTGCAACACAGCGGTAGTAGTATGAAAAGCAATGGAGCGCAGAATGAAGCGACACTTTGAGACGTCAGTAAAAGCAATATACAAAGCTTTACTGAATGGAGCAGTAAACAGCACAAACAGACTCTTGCAAACGACAAACACACACAGGACTGATCTGTTCTCCAACAGATCTCAAACTCGACTCGAACTCAAGACAGACTGAACTGATGCAATAGATATGCACATACTCTTGTGCCTGGATACTCCCTAGTTCCAGCCACACACCAAGGTCATTATCGCTCATTAGTGATTAACTCTTTACACACTATCACACACGCTGGATGATGCAATTTGACTGCAATACAAGCATGGCACAAATTACATTTAAACACTCTCATTACACAAATCTCACATTGACATTTGATGTGTTGGCAGATTTGCAAGGAAGCAGCCTGGCCTAAGAGGTGTTCTTCACGGCGGAAGAATGGAGAAATGTTCACGTGTGCATGGGGATGGATGCGTGTATATGTGTGTGAATGTTGAGCAAAATCGGATGCCCCTAGAGAAGTGATGTTGTGAAAGGTCCTGCCTGGCAGTTTGGGGTTTGGGGCAAAGGTCTCCCCTTGCTTTTCACCCTCTGCTTCTTGGCCTCTTTTGCAGGGCCGCTGCTTCCTCTCCCAAGGCGGGCGTCAACGGGGTCTCCGTCCGGAATGCCCTTTGCTGGAGGCCAGGCTGCCCCCAAAAAGGCCGCGGAGAAGGAGGAGCAGACCGAGGGGGAGGGGGAGGGGGAGGGGGAGGGGTCACCCCCGGGGCCGGAGCCCCCGCTGGACCTTGGCCCCGGTGTCTCTGTGACGAGGCTCTCCCCCATGGTCCGCCTCTACCGGCCCCCCTCCGGCCCCTCCGGCCACCCCCCGCCCCCGCTGGTGCTGCTCCTGCCCTGGTTCGGGGCCCCCCCGCGGGCGGTGGCCAAGTACCTCTCGCTCTACCTGTCGGGGCGCCGCTGGCCGGTGCTGGTGGCCGAGAGCCGCGTGGGACACTTCCTGTGGCCGCGGTGGGGCCTGGACTACGCCGGGCGGCTGCTGGAGCTCCTGCGGGAGGGGGGTCCCCTGGGGGGGCACCCCCTCCTGGTCCACGCCTTCTCCATCGGGGGGTACCTCTTCGCACAGATGATGGTGCGCCTGCAAGACGCCCCCCGGGAACACCCGGGCATCCAGCAGCGCATCCGCGGACTGGT
>NC_085845.1:206213743-206253743 GCF_035594765.1 Anolis carolinensis | reverse complement strand
GTTGACGTTTTATGCCGGTTTGTATGTTTATACTATTTTACCTGTTTTTACATTGGTTTAATTATGCTGTATTTTATTGTATGTTGAAACTGGGCTTGTCCGCATGTGAGCCGCCCTGAGTCCCCTCTGGGGAGATGGGAGCAGGATATAAAAATAAAGTTATTATATTATTATATTATTATAGGTGGGTGGTCTAGATGGCCTCTGGGGTTCTCCTCGGCTTCATTAAAGTGGATCAAGTGGCAAGCGTGGACAATGGAGGGGTTTCTTTGGCCCTGGAGCCCTGCAATGGCGGACAATAGTGTGTCTCTCTATGGAGGTGGACCCAGGGGACCCCAAAGGCCACCTAGTCCACCCTTTTCTAGCAAGGATCCTTGTCTATTTGAAGCAAGTGTGAATGTTGCAGTTAGCAAGCTTAAATAGTATTGAGTAGCCATGAAGTTTGCAAAATCAATCAGTTGAGGGTATCTGCATAGAGGTAGCCTGGCTGTTGTGGCCTGGAGGCACCCTCTGTTTGGGAGGTGTTCACTAGCATTTGATGACTACGCAATGCTATTCAAGCTGGCTGATTGCAACGTTCGCACTTGCTTCAAACAGTCAAAGGTTCTTTCTCCCACCACAGATATTACGTATACACTCCACTTGCTTCATCTCCAACCAAACTTCTGAAGACGCCATCAGACACAGATGCAGGCGAAACGTCCAGAGAGAATGCTACTGGAAGATAGCCATACAGCCTGGGAAACTCACAGCAACCCAATGACAAGCTGGGGCAAGAAGGGGCTTGCAATCCCCCTTGATTGATGGATGGATCGATGGATTGATTGATTGACTGGCTTATTTCCATCCCAACCACCCAGGGTGAGAACATGGCCATACAGTCCAAAAAACTCTCAGCAGCCCATAGCAAGGGTGGCTAGGAACACCTTTTTGATGTGTCCAAATGTGGAATACAGGTCTCCTGCCACCAAAACACTCCAGTAAGAGACCAGTTTGGCCTGATCCTTGTTTTCTGGTGGGAGATTTATCCAAAGGGGACTATTTGGGAGGATACCGGGGGTCTCCAAAGTATTGCAAAGCCCCTTTTGAGCCTCTTCTCAGGAATGTCCTTCCACCCCAACCAAGCCTTGCCTCTCACCATCCCTTTGGCACTGAACCCGTCTACACTGACACCTTAATGCAGTTCAGAACCAGGTTCCAACTATGGTGGCCAGGCAACACACTCACGAAATACTATGTAACACGGTTTTTGTTCCTAGGTTATCAATGTCATTATTTCCTAATTGGTTCTATTATAAAAACACGGGAAAAGTTTATTAAACTGCAAGAACTTTGTATTTGCGGGAGGGATGTCATACTATACCAGATTTTGTGATAACTTTTTAAATGACTCTCTCATTCTCGAGTCTCAACACATTCGACATAGTTCGTGCCACAAAAACGAAGTTTCTGGAGTTGAACAGCTGCTTCCCAAGTCAGGACCGCACAATTAAACAGAAAATCACAACTTTCAAACCAGGAACAGTATTTTTTTTTTCAAATTTTGCTGCATAGTGTAATCTTTTTAAACTTTTGTACGGAAACATTTAAGCTGAATTTTTGAAAAAAACAATTATTGCAAGTCACCTTGAATCCCATTTTGAGAGAAAAACATTATTTTAATAAATATTAAGTAACCTGGCCTGATGTTGTTTCTTTAAAGTGGAAATAATTACAAGAACTACGCTCCGATTGGGTTAAGGTTGTGTTCTTGCCCCCAGTTTGTTTAATATTTATAATAGAATCGTAGAGTTGGAAGAGACCTCACGGGCCATCCAGTCCAACCCCATTCTGCCAAGAAGCAGGAAATCGCATTCAAAGCACCCCCGACAGATGGCCATCCAGCCTCTGCTTAAAAGCCTCCAAAGAAGGAGCCTCCACCACAGTCCGGGGCAGAGAGTTCCACTGGTGAACAGCCCTTCTCACAGTGAGGAAGTTCTTCCTGATGTTCAGGTGGAATCTCCTTCCTTTCCTGTAGTTTGAAGCCCTTGTTCCCTTGCGTCCTAGTCTGCAGGGCAGCAGAAAACAAGCTCCCTCCCTCCTCCCTATGACTTCCCTTCACGTATTTGTACATGGCTCTCATCATGTCTCCTCTCAGCCTTCTCTTCTGCAGGCTAAACATGCCCAGCTCTTTAAGCCGCTCCTCATAGGGCTTGTTCTCCAGACCCTTGATCATTTTAGTCGCCCTCCTCTGGACACATTCCAGCTTGTCAACATCTCCCTTCAACTGTGGTGCCCAGAATTGGACCCAGTGTGATTCCAGGTGTGGTCTGACCAAGGCAGAATAGAATAAGGGGGAGCATGACTTCCCTGGATCTAGACGCTATTCCCCTATTGATGCGCTATTCCCCTATTGATTCCCCTATTGATTAACTTGTTGTCCACGAGGACTCCAAGGTCTTTTTCACACCTACTGCTGTCAAGCCAGGCCTCGTCCCTCATTCTGTATCTTTGATTTCCATTTTTTCTGCCGAAGTGAAGTATCTTGCATTTGTCCCTGTTGAACTTCATTTTGTTAGTTTCGGCCAATCATCTCTCTAGTCTGTCAAGATCGTTTTGAATTCTGCTCCTGTCTTCTGGAGTGTTGGCTCTCCCTCCCAGTTTTGTGTCGTCTGCAAACTTGATGATCGTGCCTTCTGACCCTTCGTCTAAGTCGTTAATAAAGATGTTGAACAGAACCGGGCCCAGGACGGAGCCCTGCTTGTGGCACTCCACTTGTCACTTCTTTCCATGATGAAGACGACGCATTGGTGAGAATCACCCTTTGGGTTCGTTCGCTTAGCCAATTGCAGATCCACCTAACCGTAGTTTTGTCTAGCCCACATTTTACTAGTTTCCTTGCCAGAAGGTCGTGGGGGACTTTGTCGAAGGCCTTACTGAAATCTAGATATGCTACATCCACGGCATTCCCTGTATCGACCCAACTCGTAACTCTATCGAAAAAAGAGATCAGATTAGTCTGGCATGACTTGTTTTTGGTAAATCCGTGTTGACTGTTAGCAATGACCGCATTTGTTTCTAAGTGTTCGCAGACCACTTCCTTAATGATCTTTTCCAGAATCTTGCCTGGTATTGATGTGAGGCTGACCGGACGGTCATTGTTTGGGTCGTTCTTTTTTCCCTTCTTGAAGATAAATAGGGACCACATTCGCCCTCCTCCAATCTGCTGGGACTTCTCCCGTTCTCCAAGAACTCTCGAAGATAATTGCCAGTGGTTCTGAAATAACTTCCGCTAATTCCTTCAATACTCTTGGATGTAGCTGATTAATTCCCTGGTGAACTCACTCTCGGAAATCAACCCTCAGCCCCTTAAATTGGCTGGGAGGGAAATATCGGTTCTGCTTTATGCAGACGATGCAGCACTTTTATCATTGACATGAGTTGGGCTGAGACGGCTTCTAAAAATGACTTTGCAGTTTCATGGCTACTCAGTGCTATTCAAGCTTGCCAGTGGCAACGTTCACACTTGTTTCAAACAGACAAGGGTTCTTTTGCTCACCCTGGACATCATTCCACAGGTGTATATATACTCCACTTGCTTCACTGCGAGCAGATTCTCTGAGGATGCCATTAGCCACAGATGCAGGAGAAGCATCAGCAGAGAATGCTGCTGGAACAGGGCCATACAGCCAGGAAAACGCACAGCAACCCAGTGATCCCAGCCATGAAAGCCTTCGACAACAAATCCTGTGCTCACTTTGGAGTAAGCGCCAACAAAAGCCAGTGTGGTTTTGCAGTCTGAGCATTGGCCTGAGTCTGAAGAACAAGTTCAACTCCCCACTTGCCTTCTGCATTGTCTTGGGTGTTGGGAATCACCCTGGAGGACTCAAGTCCAAATGTAGTCAGATAGATGATAGAGTTAGATGGAGGGAATCCTTTCCCTGTTTCCAAAGCATGCCTAGACAGGCTTTACTGTGTTTTTACTCTATCCTGTTTATGTCACATCCCTTTCTTTGAAGTTAGTAGAAATGTGAATCTCCAGGGACACTAACTTCCCATTGGTCAGAATGTCTTTTATGGCCCCAATAAACTGGACCATGAGGTTGGAACCATTTTGGTTCTCTCTTCTTCTCCCTTTGTTCTTCTAGCTAACAAGACGCATCTCTCCATCTCTCCTGGCAAGATGTAACTATTTAAATGTTTGTTATTTTTCCTTTCTTATTTTTCCTTAGAAACCAGTCTGTAGTAATCTAGACAGCTCCCAAGCCTTTCTATCTACAATGGAGTTCTTTTTGCAGTAGAGTCTCACTTATCCAACACTCGCTTATCCAACATTCTGGATTATCCAACGCATTTTTGTAGTCAGTGTTTTCAATATATTGTGATATTTTGGTGCTAAATTCATAAATACAGTAATTACTACATAGCATTACTGTGTACTGAACTACTTTTTCTGCCAAATTTGTTGTCTAACATGATGTTTTGGTGCTTCATTTGTAAAATCATAACCTAATTTGATGTTGAATAGGCTTTTCCTTAATGCCTCCTTATTATCCAACATATTCGCTTATCCAACATTCTGCCAGCCCATTTATGTTGGATAAGTGAGACTCTACTGTACTTGAATAAATACTTTTTGAACTTTTATTGAGACTCTGCAGTCCATTGCAATCCTAAAAAGGCTTCTCTTGCTCGCCAGTGTAAGTAACTGTTGCATTTGAAAGCTTTGCTTTTGCTACTCTGCTGATTTTGGTGGAATCTCCCCCAGAGAGGGTTCAATTGAGTCTAACCGCTCAGAGATTACCACAACATTGGGCAAGTCATGGAGTCCTAGCGTTGGAAAGGGCTCCACAGAGGCCATCCAGTCCAACCCTGCATGGACCTACAGCCAAAGTCACACTCTCTCAACCTCAGGTAAAGGCAAATGGCCACTAAACAAATCTTGCCACGAAAACCTCATCGTAGGGGGGTTGCCATCAGCCAGAAATGACTTAAAAGTGACACGACAACAAAACTGGATGCACGAAGGGTATTTGTAAGTAGACCCTGTTGTAACACTAGTAAGTGTGTCATTGATTAGTATTGCAACAGGACACGAAAGGAGGCAACAGTAATGCTACTCTGCCTGCTAATGTTGGGGCCCTTCCCTTCAGAACCGTTCTGAACCTCAAAGCTTATTGTAATAATGGGAAGAAATATGTAGGTTTGTAGGAGAGACGGCATGAGCCAGAAACCCTGGAAATTCCTCTGACTCTTTGAACTGCACGTCCTATGGAAAATTCCCTATGGGTCTTGGGTGGCCTGACGGAATTGCACTTTCTGTGCCTTGTCAGTCCTTGAACTTGGTTTTTTCCCCTCCCACAAAGTGTTGCTCTTTGTGTAAATGGCCCCCAGTGCAACCGACAAAGACAGACTACTTGTTGTAGTACAGCCTGAGGCGGATGGGTTAACTGATGTGTTTTTAGAGGGAATTGTGAGATTTCCCATGAGGTTTCCTTGGGCACAAAGTGAGGAAGATTCAAGTCAGAAAAATGATGGTTCTCTCTAGGAAGAACCTGACTCAGAAAGTGCAGGGCCTCAAGATCAATCAGAGAAGCCAAAAACTGCAACATTAGATAACACGTTGGTGAGGAACTAAGTGATATGGAAAGCTCCCAGGGAAAAGTACCTGGAGCTACAGAGATCAACAAAAGTCTTCGTTTACAGACTAGAGCAGAGGATAGGCAACATGTGGGAAAGTTGAGGAGAGAATTCATGGGAAAAGAAATGACTTCATGGGTGTCTATTAACTGGCATGTTATTTCGCTGAGAGTTAGTTCAGGTAACGTAGCGTTCAAGAGAGAAGCTAGGCCTGAGTTCCCTGGCTCTTGTCTTAAGTCAAACCTTGGTTTTGGATTTATGTATCCTGGAAGTTTTCTATGTTCTTGTTTTATATTCCTGCTCAAGTTTTGCTAAATATACCTTTGCTTTTGGACTCACACTGTGCTTGTGACTTTCTGGCTATTCCTGGACTGCATTACCTTGGGATTTGCATGAGACATTTGGCTACCATGTATTGCTAACGCTTTTTTTGGATTATACATCTTCTTTCCTTATTCCTGTTTTTTCATATATTTGATGTGTTTTTACAATAAACCACTTTTACTTTGGACTCTTGTGTGGGGCTGTGGTCATTGGTGTCTCCAGGCCTGGGGTGAACACTAGCACACTCATCACATTGATTAAATACTACTGGGCCACCCACTTAAGAAACAGCTACCTACTGTGTTCATCACATGACGTAGGCTTCAAGTGTCGGGGAGAGATACCTTGGCATTTAAGAAGGGTTGCAAGGGGTTACTTTGTCAGATGGTTTCTAAGTTGGTTGGCAAGTGACCTGTTTGCAAATTATCCAGATAGAGAGGGGCAAAATGGCCAATTCGGTCACGTGATGATATTCATCATTCTCAGCTTTAAAATGATATGGTTAGGCAATTTGTGGGAGGAGATGAAATGTCCCTTTGAGGAAAAGCTCCACCATTACTTGCAAGTGTTATTTCATGTTCAATTGTGTGCTCCTTACTTTGAAAGTTGTTGTGCTTCAGAAACTTCATTTTTGTGTTCACAAACTATGTTAAATTGGTGGAGACGCTACAAGATATTCCATCATTGAGAAAGCAGATGTGCTAATACAGGATAATGTTCAACTGAGAACTCTTGAATAAAATGGATAGTTTCTAGTATGTGATGGAGGTAGGGAAATCATCCATTTAATTTCAAAACAGAGTGTGCCTGAGCTGTATGGTGAGCCTACTCTTCCAAACACTTGGCATGTTCAGTGGGATGAAGTCTCAGGGTTGCTTTAGAGATAGAGTTTATTGGGAAGGAAGGATGGAAGGAAGGAATAATAGAATCCTAGAGTCGGAAAGGGTCCCCAGAGGTCATCCAGCCCAGCCCTATCCTGCCAGGCAAGAGGACACCACCCAAGCCCTCTTGACAGATGGCCATCCAGCCTCTGTGGTGGCACCTGGAGGACTTCCTGGCCACTCAGAGGCAGTCCTCGTCTTCGGTTTCCTCCAAGCTGAACTTGCAGATGAAGCTGTTCTTCCGTTCACAGATTTCGTCATTCCACTTCTTAAATTCTAAATGGTGAGAAAGAGGGATTAGTTGGGGAAAAGTCTGGGAGAAGCAGAAGCAAAGGGCCCCCATCTGAGCTCCATTATTCCTCTCTTTCCTGGCGGAAGCAAGGCACTCTCTGGCGCTTCTCTTCCTCTCCTTCTGGTGCTTCCATCATGTTTGCATCCTCTCTTCCTCCATGGACACTCCCTTCTAGAGTGAATCTACACTGTAGACTTCATGCACTTTTGTTACCGAAATCAGCTATCTTCCACAAGGGGGCAGTGTTGGTTAGTTGTCCAGCACACCATGCTACCTTGAAAGTCAGGAAAACCGTGACCGGGTTTGAAGGCAGTAACAGAATTTTATTCATCTGGCCAGGTGAATGTCAGAACCGTGGTATCGCTTCAGAGAACTGACATTACATACAATACAGCGCAAGGCATCTTATCCTCTTGCTATTTGGCTCAGGAATGGTTGAACTAGGATCTAAGCTGTCACGGGTTCTCTTTCAACTCTATTATTCTATTTATTTTATCATGTCAGAAGAAAATTGAGAATATACTGCAAGTTGCCTCTGGTGTGAGAGAACCATCCATCTACAGAGACGTTGCCTAGGGGACGCCCAGGTGTGTTACCATCCTGTGGAAGGCTTCTCTCATGCCCCTGCATGGGAAGCTGGGGCTGACAGGTGGGAGCTCAGCCCATATTGTGGATTCAAACCATCGACCTTCAGATCTTCAGGTGAGCATTTCAGCTGGCACAAGGGTTTAACCCATTGCGCCACTGCGGCCCACTGATAATTATATGATTCTATCTGCAATCCTAGGTGCCTGCAGGACCCACCTGAGGAGCGCCAGATCTCTGTGCAGTACTCTCCGGTGTTGCCGTAGTTGTTGGGCTGGCCGAGGCTCCACTGGGTGTGGTCCATGGGCTGGCCGTCCGTCCATTCCCAGAAGGAGCGGTCCGGGAACTGGGGAAGAAGAATCCAAAAGATTAGGGAGCTGGTCCAAAACTAACAGCAGGGATTTCAACAGAGAGAAATGTACCGTCCCACCCTTTGGCAATAGAAATGGAAGGCACCGAAATGGCACGTGGGGCACCAGGCTTGGAAACAGTCCAGGATAAAAGGATCTTGGATCCTTATTAGACCTGGGACTGGACATGAGCATGGAGTGTGATGCAGCAGCTGAAAAGGCCAATGCGATTCTAGGCTGCATCCATAGGATTCTAATGTCTAGACCAGGCATGGGCAAACTATGGCCCTCCAGGTGTTTTGGACTTCAACTCTCACAATTCCTAACAGCCTACCGCAAAGATACTGTGGGACTTCCGAATCCAGACCGACAAAGTTCTGGAACACAACACACCAGACATCACAGTTGTGGAAAAGAAAAAAGGTTTGGATCATTGATGTCGCCATCCCAGGTGACAGTCGCATTGACGAAAAACAACAGGAAAAACTCAGCCGCTCTCAGGACCTCAAGACTGAACTTCAAAGACTCTGGCAGAAACCAGTGCAGGTGGTCCCGGTGGTGATGGGCACACTGGGTGCCGTGCCAAAAGATCTCAGCCGGCATTTGGAAACAATAGACATTGACAAAATTACTGCAAAAGACCACCCTGCTGGGATCTGCGCGCATCATCCGAAAATACATCACACAGTCCTAGACACTTGGGAAGTGTTCGACTTGTGATTCTGTGATACGAAATCCAGCATGTCTATCTATCTTGTTTGCTGTGTCATACAATAAAATAAATGATGATGATGATGATGATGATGATGATGATGATGCATTGCATAGTGGGATTGGACTGAGTGGTCTTTGAAGATCTTTTCTAATTATAATAGGATATAGATTGATGACTTCATCACACTAGAGCAGGGGTCCTCAAACTTTTTAAGCCGAGGGCCGGTCCACAATCCTTCAGACTGTGGAGGGGCCGGATTATCATTTGAAAAAAAAATACAAACAAATTTTGATGCACACTGTACATGTCTTATTTGTAGTGCAAAACAACAACAACAAAAGAACAATACAATATTTAAAAATGAAAACAATAGTAAACAACATAAACCTATCAAGATTTCAATGGGAAATGTGGGCCTGCTTCTGGCCAATGAGATTGTCAAGTTAATTAGGATTGTTGTTGTTGTGTGACTTCAAGTCATTTCAGACTTTGGCCGAGCCTAAGTCTAAAATTATTTATTTATTCATTTACTACATTATTTATTACATTTATATCCTGCCCTTCTCACCTTCTCACTCCAGAGCAACTGTATGTACATACAATATATTATATTATTAGCATATCACAATATTAGCATTATATATTACTATATTGAACTATACCACTATACTGTAATATTACAGTAGAGTCTCACTTATCCAACATAAACGGGCCAGCAGAATGTTGGATAAACGAATATGTTGGATAATAAGGAGGCATTAAGGAAAAACCTATTAAACATCAAATTAGGTTATGATTTTACAAATGAAGCACCAAAACATCATGTTAGACAACAAATTTGGCAGAAAAGGTAGTTCGATACACAGTAATGCTATATAGTAATTACTGTATTTACGAATTTAGCACCAAAATATCACGATATATTGAAAACATTGACTACAAAAATGCGTTGGATAATCCAGAACGTTGGATAAGCAAGTGTTGGATAAGTGAGACTCTACTGTATATGTAATATATAACATATAATTAATATTATTATATGGTATTATTATTAGTATTATATTGTATAACATAATATTATTATCAATATTATATGTATATACAATATATTATATTATTTAAAATGATATAAAAATATTCTATTATAAATGAGGGCGGGGGCCAGGTAAATGACCTTGGAGGGCCGCATCCGGCCCCCGGGCCTTAGTTTGGGGACCCTGCACTAGAGCATGAATCCACTTTAAATCCGGTTTCTGCCTTCTGCAGAATTCTGGGGTTTGTAGTTTGGTGAGGCTCAGGACCCGTCTGGCTGAGCTGTTTAAAGCCCACTCCCTAAAGTGGATCTAAAGTGGAGCCAAGCTCTAATGTGATGAGGTCCTTAGTTGGATCGTGTCTTCCTGCATTGCAGACTGAGACTGGACTGGGTGTCCTTTGCGGATCCCTCTTAATTATAATAGAATATAGACTTCTTAGGAGTCTGGTGGAGTCTCCTTCTCTGGATGGTTTGGAAGCAGAGGCTGGATAGCCCTCTGTCAGGAGGGCTTTGATTGTGTTTTTCCTGCCTGGCAGAAGGAGCAGGACTAGATGTACCTTGGGGGTCCCTTCTATGATCCCATATGGCATTGAGGGTTTTTTTTGGGGGGGGGGGATATAAACCCACCTTGCTGGGGTTGTGGAGCCCGATCCAGATGTCCCCATCAGGTTGGAATTTGGACAGGAACTTCCGGACGCGGCAGCATTCCCTCTTGCTCAGGATGGAGACCAGGTGGGCATCCCAGCTCTGGCATTCTTTCTACATGAAAGGCAAAGGGAACAGGTGAGATTTGGGCAGTTCAACTTCCAGGTGTCAATAGGGGGTGGAGGGGGTCCCAAGCACCTTCTTTTTTGGAAACACCTTTCCACTCACCTCCGCGTCTTTCCAGCACTTCTTTTCGGGGAAATAGCCATAGCAGTTGTCCTTGTAATGCAACCAGTTTTCAGGGCAAGGGGAAGCGGAATCTTTTGGGTCTGTCTCGGCTGTATTTATAAAAGGAATGGGGCCAAGAGAAAAAGGGGGATCCGGTCAGCAGAGAATGAGCCACTATGGGTTTTAGTCCAAACTCATTATTATTATTATTATTATTATTATTATTATTATTATTATTATTATTAATTTCCAAAGTGTACACATTATAACACAACCATTGGTATATAAAGCCCTTGTTATTTAGCCTTCTGCGCATGCTTGTAAAGTGCTATAATTGGAAATCCGCCCCAACTTCCACCCTCCAAGCCTTCCACACACAACTGAAGACATGACTTTTCAGGCAAGCCTTGACCATATTTAGATTCTTTACAAATATATACGAGGGTCCTCAGATTCTTTATCAAGCACTTTACAAGACAGAGATCAATTACTGTTGTTTTTACCTGCAGCAATCAATGTTATTTCACTGTTTTAATCAGGTTACGCAATGCTATTCAAGCTTGCCAATTGCAACATTCACACAAGGGATCTTTCTCCCACCCTGGACATTATTCCACAGGTATATCTACATCCCACTGGTTTCACCTCCAACAGACTTCTGAACAAGCCTCTGTGGATGCCATTAGCCATAGATGCAGGCCAAACCACAGGAGAGAATGCTGCTAGAGCATGGCCATTCAGCCCAGAAAATTCACAGCAACCCAGTGATTCCCTTCATGAAAATCTTCGACAAAGTGTGTTTCATATTGTATTTTTTTCAAATTTGTTTTGTATATACAAAAAATAATGGAAAAGTGTAAGAAGCCACACTGCAGTCCCACCCTTTAGGGCAGTGGTTCTCAACCTGTGGGCCGAGGCCCAGCAGTGGGCCGTGAGAACGAAAATCTGCTGTGCAAACCTCCTTCCTCTTTATTTGTTTATTTATTTTATATCTGTTCCTTTCCGCAGAGCTGTCCGTTGCATTGAATAGACTTCATTAGTTCTAGATGATTAAAAATGGTTTTCTGTGGGCGAGCAGATGGCGACTGTGGAGGTTTGTAAAAGGCACCATGATGTCATGGGTTGATTGGAAAGCCATGTGTCAGCAGCTGATTGGCTAAGCGTGCCAGGAGCCAACATTCTGATTGGCTGCTGTTTCTGGCTTGCTGCTGAGAGAAACGGTTTTAACTGTCATTTTCATAGAATCATAGAATCATAGAATAGTAGAGTTGGAAGAGACCTCATGGGCCATCCAGTCCAACCCCATTCTGCCAAGAAGCAGGAAATCACATTCATAGCTCTCGGAGAGCGAAGAGAGCGCTGACTGGAAACAGCCAGGGAATTAATAGCTGCCGACTCTCTGAAGCCTGATCATTTTAAGGCAATGAGGCATATTTAAGGACTGTTTTAAGAGGACTGTTCATTCCCTCTGTTCTCTGTAAGAAGCCAGAGAGACTACTGTATATCTTGTTGCTCTGTTTGACCTATTGAACTGAAGTAAAGTTACTGTTAGTAACTTATTTCACAAACCTGAGTGGCACGTTATTACACTGCAGGGTAAGCTTTGGTTCAGAAGCCGTGGTAAAGCTTCTATTTATTTACATCTATACAACATCCAACAGCAGGGCCGTAGCCAGAAAAAAATTTCGGGAGCGGTTTTGAAAATTTGGGGGGGGGGGGTTGAACCCCTAGCAACCCCCCCCCCTCCCGCTACAAACCTAATATCTGCTTGAGATAGTGCCTGGAGGGACTCTTAATGTTTTGTGTCTCATAGACTTAGCATGGGGATTTGGTTAACCAGTTAAAATTCATGAGTAAACCAGGGTTTTTTTAATAACCTCAAAAATTTTGGGGTGGGGGGTTGAACCCCTAAACCCGCCCCCCTCGTTACAGGCCTGTCCAACAGTGACTACTGGGTGGCATATGTTCTGTATCAGAAACCGGAGCTGATGTGGTCTATCCAATGCAATTTTCTGAATCAGCACCCCAAATAACCAAACTGAATCTAAAGTTGACCAAAAACTGATTTGTAACCCTTTAGTAATGATGTTGGAGACATAAAAGTGGTCCCTGGTCAAGAAAAGGTTGGGAATCACTGCTTTAGGAGTACATGGGTCAATCCCCCCAAAAGGGAGACCTCTCACCTTTGAGAAAATGGACGGAAGCCAAGCAGGTGAGGAGCCCCAGAGAGACGTAGGCTCCCGGCCCCATCTCCGGCTTCGTTCTCGACCTGGAAAGCGATGCAAGAAGGAAAGGGAAGGGGTCAGGAAAAGGATCAGGATGAGATGCCCCCCAAATAGGGTGGCCGGGAAGCAGAGCCGGCCCTAGGTAATTTTCAAGTGTAGGCGAACAGAATTTTGGCGCGCCCCCTCACCCCCAAACCAATCACTGAAAAATAAAAGCATTGGATAAGCGGAAATGTTGGATAATAAGGAGGGATTAAGGAAAAGCCTATTAAAGGGAAGGAAAGGAGGGCCCCGTCCCACCATTTTTATGCCTGTCTGCACACTTGTCCTAGCAAAGCATATTGGTCTTTGCCAGAACTCCAAATCCCAGGGTTATTGCAAAATGGTTCAATGAATATATTGGGATTAAAATTCTGATGGTAGGGCGAACACACCTTTACACCAGGAGCAGCAGCTTCACCTACAATTCAGTTTAAGGGACATATTTTCACATTTGACTCTGGTTGTAAACTTCAGTCCTCCCTCCAGGTGTTTTGGACTTCAACTCCCACAATTCCTGAAAACTGTTTAATACACCTTTCCTATGTTTTTACGATAGAACCAATTAGGAAATGACATTGATAAACCCGGGAACAAAAATCATGTTACCTAGTATAATCCAGTTTCAGAATGCAAAGTGAACTGGATTATATGAGTCTACACTGCCACATAATCCAGTTCAATGGGTCAATCTGTATTCTGAAACTGGGTTATAGGGCAGTGTAGATCCAGCTGCAGTTGGCTCCGCATTAATTTCCATGGCTCAGTGCTACGGGATCCTGGAGTTATAGTTTTATAAGGTTTTCCATCAATTCCACCAAAGAGTTTTGGTACTTCATTAAGCCATAAATCCATAGCATTGAACTAGGGCAGCTAAAGTGGTATCAAACTGCATTAAGTCTGTAGTGTGGATGCACCCCATGTCCGTGATGGTGGGGACAATGAAGGCCTGTTTCCCAAGTAAAGCAACAGCATCCCATTCGTTCAAGCTGGAGTGGAATCAGGGGGCCCTCCAATTGATTTTAGACTACAAATCCCATCAATCTGCCCTCTTTTCCAATGGGGAAGAGTGCTGTCTCACATCAGGAGGGTCTGAAGAATCACCTCCTTAGTTGAAGAGACTCACGAAGCAGTTGGATCTAATTCCTGCCTTTGGGATTTGTAGTTTTCCAAGGTCTTTCATCTCCTCTGCCTCACCAAGTCGCAGCTCTCAAAGGATTCCATTGTAGCCATCCGTGGCATTTAAAGCAGAGTCAATCTGCATTCATTCTACTATGGACCTTGCCAAACTACAACTCCCAGGACCCCACGGCATAGGTCTATGGCAGTTAAAGTGCATATGCGCTCAGTTCCGCAGTCCAGAATGCACCCAGAGAAGGCTATGGACCTTGTCAAACTACACATCCCAGAAGTTCATAGAATTGAGCCTTGGCAGTTAAAAGTGTGGTCCAGCTCCATTCACTTCCCCAGTGCAGGTGCACTCTAAAGAACCCTTCCACACTGCCATATAATCCAGATTATCAGACCAGAAAAGCCACACTATCTACTTTGAACTGGATGATATGAGGCCCCCCCTACACTGCCCTTTATCCCAGGATCGGATGCCAGTTTATCTGCTTTAAACTGGATTATATGAGTCTACACTGACAGATAATCTGGGATAAGAAGATAATCTGGGATATGATCCTGGGATATCAGGGCTGTGTGGAAGAGGCTTACACTGCCACCTAAAATCCAGATTATCTGCTTTGAAATGGATTATGTAGCAGTGTAGACTCACATAACCCAGTTCAAAGCAGATCATGTGGGTGATCTGCTTTGATGATCTGGATTATATGGCTGTGCAAAAGGAGCTTAAGGCTGGATCTACACCACCCCCTTTCCCAGGATCTGATCCCAGATTATCTACTTTGAACTGGATTATATGTGTCCACATTGCCACATAATATGGGATAAGTGGATAATCTGGGACAAGATCCTGAGGCCCCTTCTGCATTGCCCTCTATCCCAGGATCTGGTCCCAGATTATCTTCTTATCTCAGATTATCTCCTTATCCTGGATTATATGGCAGTGGAGACTCATATAACCCAGTTCACATCAGATAATCTGGGATCAGATCCTGGGATATAAGGCAGTGTAGGTCCAGTCTGTGACTTCAGTGACCAGGTCACTGGGCAGTTGGGACACTGACCCCTGAGAGTCACCCACTCACCTGTCTGTGTGCAAGAAAGGTCTCCTGTTGCAGGTGACACCTGAGAACAGGTGAGCACAGGAGCCAGTCCCTTTATATCTCCCTCAATGGGGAGGGGGGAGGGACTCTGCCTGGCGGCTGCAGCCCCCAAACCTCATGCCAATCAAGGCAATTCGGCCTCCCAGACTCCATCCAAGCAGAGAAAACTGGACCAGAGCCCAAAGGAGGGGCCTCGAAGGGGACGCGCCTTCCGTTTCTCATGGAGTCATAGAGTTGGATGAGATCCCAAGGGCCATCTAGTCCACCCCTTGTCATGCAGGAAAGAACAATCAAAGCATCCCCAACAGATGTCCATCCAGCCTTTGTTTCAAAGCCTCCAAGGAAGGAGCTTCCACCAGACTCCAAGGCAGAGAGTTCCCCTGCTGAACAGTCTTCTACAGCCAGGAAGTTCTTCCTAATGTTCAATGGAATCTCCTCTCCTGTCATTTGGACCCATGGCTCCCCTGAATCCTAGTCTCCAAGGCAGCAGAAAGGAAGCCTTGCTCTCTCTTCCTTACACATATGTATACATGGCTCTCATGTCTCTTCTCAGCCTCCTCTTCTGCAGTTCCTTAAGACATTCCTCATATCGTAGGACTTATTCATGGTCTCCAGACCTTTGGTCCTTCTATTCACCCTCTTCTTCTGGACTCCTTCCAGCTTAAGAGCTTAAGAGTCAATATCTATTTTGAATGGCTTTGCCCAGAATTGGGCACTGTTATTCCAGTTCAAGAGATCTGACCAAAGCGGAATAGAGAGGCATCATGACTTCCATTGACTTAGACACTCGACTGCTTTGGATCCAGCCCAAAATTCCATTGGCTTCTTTCAGCTGCTGCATCACACTCTTGGCTCATGTTCAGCTTGTTCACAAAAACTCCAAGATCTCTTTCACATCATGTTGTCGAGCCAGTGGTCTCCCATCCTGTAATTTCACATTTCATTTCTTCTGCCTAAGTGTGGTATCTTACCATTGTCCTTGTTGATATTCATTGTGTTAGTTTTGGCCCATCTTCTCTCTCATCTGTGGAGGTCCTTTTGCATCCTGAACCTGTCCTCTGGAGTATCCACTCTCCTCCCAATTTGGTCCCATCTGCAGATTTGAGAAGCACATCCTCTAAACCAGGGGTCCCCAAACTAAGGTCCGTTGGCCAGATGCGGCCCTCCAAGGTCATTGACCTGGCCCCTGCCCTAAATTTTAGACTTAGGGTTGATCTAAGTCTACCTGGTCTTTGGAGGTCTGTCTGCTTACCT
Organism: Anolis carolinensis; assembly: GCF_035594765.1. Classification (NCBI taxonomy): domain Eukaryota; kingdom Metazoa; phylum Chordata; class Lepidosauria; order Squamata; family Anolidae; genus Anolis; species Anolis carolinensis. Next base: position 206,237,322 of record NC_085845.1, on the reverse strand, counting down.
ATGGTCTTATGAGATCGTCTAGATCAGGGGTCCTCAAACTTTTAAAGCAGAGGGCCGGTCCACAATCCTTCAGACTGTTGAGGGGCCGAATTATCATTTGAAAAAAAAATCCAACAAATTCCTATGCACACTGCAAATGTCTTATTTGTAATGCAAAACAACAACAACAACAACAACAACAACAACGAAAGAACAATACAATATTTAAAAATGAAAACAATTTTAACCAACATAAGCCTATCAGGATTTCAATGGAAAGTGTGGGCCTGCTTCTAGTCAATGAGATAGTCAAGTTAATTAGGATTGTTGTTGTTGTTGTTGTTGTTGTTGTTGTTGTTGTTGTTGTTGTTGTGTGCCTTCAAGTCATATCAGACTTTGGGCGAGCCTAAGTCAAAAATGATTTATTTATTCATTTACTACATTTATTTACTACATTTATATCCCGCCCTTCTCACCCCGAAGGGGACTCGGAGCAGCTGTATGTACATACAATATATTATATGATTAGCATAGCACAATATTAGCATTATATATCATCATATTGAACTATACCACTATACTGTAATATTATATGTAATATATAACATATAATTAATATTATTATATGGTACTAGCTGTGCCCGGCCACGCGTTGCTGTGGCGAAGTATGGTGGTATGGAAAATAAAGTATTGAGGAATTGGTGGTAGTTAAGGTAAAGGGTCCCCTGGGCTGAGTGGGTTGCTAGGAGACCAAGTGAACAGATCTTAGCCTTCTAACTGGCAGCAATTGGATAAAAACAATTATTCCTCTCCCTCTAATTAGGACTTTATTTTTCTTTTCTTTTTGTTGTATCAACCTAGAGGCATGGATGAGGGGTTGTGCTGGCAAGTTTCGAGGTTGTGGGGTGTTTACTTTTGTTGTTTTGTCCGCTGCCGTGATGCCATCACTCTCATATATATAGATTATTACTATTATATTGTATAACATGATAATATTATTATCAATATTATATATATATACAATATATTATATTATTAAAACTTATATAAAAGCATTATATTATAAAACTGAGGGCAGGGGCCAGATAAATGACCTTGGAGGGCCGCATCCGGCCCCAGGGCCTTAGTTTGGGGACCCCTGGTCTAGATGGTCTTTGAAGGTCTCTTTGCTTAGCTACGGCCTTATGAGACCATCTAGATGGCTTTTGGAGGTCACTTTCCTTACCTATGGTCCTATGAGACTTTTTAGATGGCCTTTGAGGGTCCCCTTCCTTACCTATGGTTTTATGGACAAAGCCATTCAAGAACGGCAGCATGGATGGACAAGCTGGAAGGCGTCCAGAGAAAGGCACCCAAAACGGAGAAAGGTTTGGAAGCCAAGCCCTGTGCGGAATGGCTTAAGGAGCCGGGGATGTTTGTTTTGGAGAAAATCAGGCTGAGAGGAGAGGACAGGAGAGCCTTGTTTAAATATTTGAAAGGAGATCACACTGGGGATTTGAATGACAGGGAAAGAGATTCACCCTTAAGATTAGGAAGGACTTCCTGATGCGAAAGGGCCGTTCAACAGCTACCTTAGGTCCCTTCTACAATGCTCTACAGCCCAGGACCTGATCCCAGATGATGATGATAATGATGATGATGATGATGATGATGATGATGATGATGATGATGAAACCCCGCTTTATCTCTCCCAAAGGAGACTCAAAGCAGACAATTTGGGATCAGATCCTGGGATAGAGGGTAGTCTAGATCCAGACTTAAAATACCGTGGAGTCTGGAGATCTTGAAGCAGAGGCTGGATGGCCATCTGTTGGGAGGGCTTTGATTGTTTCTTCTTGCATTAGCAGAAGTGGGTTGGGCTGGATGGCCTTTGGGGGATCCTTTCCCACTCTACTTGAGAGTCTGATAAGCCTCCTTGTCTGGAGGTCTTGAGTCTCCTGTGGGAGAGGTAAAGTGAGGTATAAATATAATGATGATGATTATTATTATTATTATTATTATTCCCCACTTTATCTCTCCCAAAGGAGACTCAAAGTTCAAAGCAGACAATTTGGGATCAGATCCTGGGATAGAGGGTAGTCTAGATCCAGACTTAAAATACCGTGGAGTCTGGAGATCTTGAAGCAGAGGCTGGATGGCCATCTGTTGGGAGCGCTTTGATTGTGTCTTCTTGCATTACCAGAAGTGGGTTGGGCTGGATGGCCTTTGGGGGATCCTTTCCCACTCTACTTGAGAGTCTGATAAGCCTCCTTGTCTGGAGGTCTCCTGTGGGAGAGGTAAAGCGAGGTATAAATATGATGATGATGATGATGATGATGATAAAGCATGCTGGAGGATCTGGTGGAGTCTCCTATGGAGGTCTTGAGTCTTCCACAGGAGAGATAATGCAGGGTATAAATAACTATATTTATTTGTTTATTTATTTTATGTCAGGAGCCACTTGAGAAACTGCAAGTCACTTCTGGTGTGAGAGAATTGGCCGTCTGCAAGGACGTTGCTCAGGGGATGTTGCCCGGATTTTTTGACATTTTGACCATCCTTGTGGGAGGCTTCTCTTATGTCCCCGCATGGGGAGGTGGAGCTGACAGACGGGAGCTCATTCATGCCTTCCCCGGGTTAGATTTGAACCAGCAACCTCCAGATCAGCAACCCAACCTTCAAGTCAGCAGCCCTGCCACTGGCACAGGGGTTTAATCCACTGCACCACCGTGGGCTATATTATTTTATTGTATGACACAGCAAAAATAATAAAAAATATAGCCCACTGTACCACCAGGGGCTAAATTATTATTATTATTATTATTATTATTATTATTATTATTATTATTATTATTATTATTATTTTATATGACACAGTAAACAAGATAGATATGCTTTATTATTATTATTATTAGTAGTAGTAGTAGTAGTGGTGGTGGTGGTGGTGGCGGCACAGTGCACAGTGTGTTAAAGGGCTGAGCTGCTGAACTTGCGGACCAAAAGGTGCCAGGTTCAAATCCCGGGAGCGGAATGAGCACCCACTGTTAGCCTCAGCTCCTGCCAACCTAGCAGTTCGAAAACATCACAATGTAGAATCATAGAATCATAGAATCATAGAATAGTAGAGTTGGAAGAGACCACATGGGCCATCTAGTCCAACCCCCTGCTAAGAAGCAGGAAATCGCATTCAAAGCACCCCCGACAGATGGCCATCCAGCCTCTGCTTAAAAGCCTCCAAGGAAGGAGCCTCCACCACAGCCCGGGGCAGAGAGTTCCACTGCCAAACAGCCCTTCTCACAGTGAGGAAGTTCTTCCTGATGTTCAGGTGGAATCTCCTTCCTTTCCTGTAGTTTGAAGCCCTTGTTCCCTTGCGTCCTAGTCTGCAGGGCAGCAGAAAACAAGCTCCCTCCTGATAACCGTCACCCCGGCTTTCAAATTGATTTGAAAACGCAGCGGAGAGTTCCGTAGATCGCTCACCAAAGGAACGGAACGGGACCGCAGCAGACTATTATTAGGAGATCTTTTTATTTCACTTTCCCCTTCCCTGAACTATGTAACAAAATCCCCCAATAAGAGTAGCATTTATTTTAACAATAACACTCTCTATCTGGTTATTTTGTATCTCCCTCTGACTCCTTCCTTTGCATGCAGTTTCTCTCCCTCCCGTCCCTTTAACTCCGGCTGAGATTTCTCCGCCATAGATTAACATGGCGGACGATATAAATTGGCTCATATCTCTATCAAAATTACCCCTAGAACGCTCCTCTTTTAGACCTAACCCTTTCTAAGGCTCCTGACTCGAAGACAACCAGCGGAACCGAAATCGGTCCAGTTTTCGGCACCTCAACAGCTGACTGTCAAACGGGACCGACGGCTCCTTTCAAGCTAAACTGCTGCCTTATCCCGGACTTTCCTCTCCCCGCGGAAAGGGTTTAAGAGATCCCTAGCCCCTTTCTGTGAACTGGGGATGGGGGGATCGCTCTCTCGCTGGGGAAACATAGTTCTCCAAGTACCCTCACCCTCTCTGCAGCTGCCAGGGGGTGCCCGGACGGGTGCCCTCCACGTTTCATTCATACTTTCATGATTTCATGAAGGAGAAGAACACTCTTCCCCAGACCTACCCCTGGACTTATGAAATCCTATACTTCCAAAGACTGCAACCCACATGTGCCTCTTCCCCATGCCATCTCTACGAATTCCTCCCATCACAGATGAACTCTTTTTCCTCATGTATTTGTGAATTTTCATATTCTATGTACTTGGACACTCTCATGACTCACTGTTGTATGAATTTCTAATCGTTGGGCTAACTTCATGGATTGTGAAATTATGCTGCTAGAACTCCACTCTTATGAATTTCCATATCGGGTTCCCCAGATGTTGTGAACTTCGTCCTTATCAAATGTTTTCTATTGCTTATATCATTCCTGATTCCCCTTTATGCAATGTCACCCACCTTTATGGATTCTCCTTTATTTCCTTGAAATCTATCTATCTGCCTATATGTATTTGTACTCTTTGGGATCCCCGGAAAATATGTATTCTTCCCAGCAGGGTTTATGTTCCAACTTTATTTTAATTTTCATTCTATCCCATATAATTGTCAAATCATGAAATCAAATGGGAAATATTATGACCCCAACGTGAACCTTAGCCCCATGACCCAGACCTCCCTTCCCAAAAACAAAAGGATAATCTGCCACAGTTTAATCCAATCTCATTCCGATCGCATGGACAATATAGGGTTTGAGTCACCAGATTCCTAAAGGTGACTCGCCCCCAAGGCAAACATTGTCATATCCCAGGCCAGGACGCCGCAGGAAGGCACCCTGTGGGGCCATCAATGACGGCTCATCACCACCCATCACCACTTCCCGTCTGACACCCCAAGGCCTATCTAAAATCTGTGAACGTGACAGGACCCCGGACACCCTTGATGGGTGCCATTAATTCCTTTAGAAATCGGCCGGGTCAGGATTAATCTATCCGGTCACTTCATTGTTTCAATAGCTCCCGCCTTCTCCTCTCTGATTGGCCCGAGGGGGGACAAAAAGCGGCTCCCCATTGGGCCAGCAGAGCAAGGCGGGAAACGAAAGCCCGCCTCGTTCAACCTCTCAGCCTATCCACGATCAGATGGGCGGGGAAGCGGGGCGGGAAATTCAAAGGGCTGTCAGACCGAAACATTGTATAAATATGGCTTTATTTGAAACATATGTTACGCTAGTAGATTGAATGATCGCTATTAGCGTCCTTTTCAGCTGAATTGCTCAAAAAAGACTCCTTGGCGGATTTTCCTTCATCTTTGGCGGACCTTCTTCATTTCAGGCTTCAGGTTGTATTGCGGCTTATATTCTCCTTTTGGCTTCGCCAAGGTCCGTTCCCTCAGGACCGGATCGGCTCTCTCCTTAAGGGGCCCGATCCCCTAGAAACGCGGTCGACAACACTCCCTCCTCCCTATGACTTCCCCTCACATATTTGTACATGGCTCTCATGTCTCCTCTCAGCCTTCTCTTCTGCAGGCTAAACATGCCCAGCTCTTTAAGCCGCTCCTCATAGGGCTTGTTCTCCAGACCCTTCATCATTTACTCACCCTCCTCTGGACGCTTTCCAGCTTGTCAACATCTCCCTTCAACTGTGGTGCCCAAAATTGGACCCAGTGTGATTCCAGGTGTGGTCTGACCAAGGCAGAATAGAATAAGGGGGAGCAGGACTTCCCTAGATCTAGACGCTATTCCCCTATTGATGAGGCCAGAATCCCATTGGCTTTTTTAGCAGCCGCATCACATTGTTGGCTCATGTTTAACTTGTTGTCCACGAGGACTCCAAGATCTTTTTCGCACACACTGCTGTCAAGCCAGGCGTCCCCCATTCTGTATCTTTGATTTCCATTTTTTCTGCCGAAGTGAAGTATCTTGCATTTGTCCCTGTTGAACTTCATTTTGTTAGTTTCAGCCCATCTCTCTAGTCTGTCAAGATCGTTTTGAATTCTGCTCCTGTCTTCTGGAGTGTTGGCTCTCCCTCCCAGTTTGGTGTCGTCTGCAAACTTGATGATCGTGCCTTCTAACCCTTCGTCTAAGTCGTTAATAAAGATGTTGAACAGAACCGGGCCCAGGACGGAGCCCTGCTTGTGGCACTCCACTTGTCACTTCTTTCCATGATGAAGACGACGCACTGGTGAGCACCCTTTGGGTTCGTTCGCTTAGCCAATTACAGATCCACCTAACCGTAGTTTTGTCTAGCCCACATTTTACTAGTTTCCTTGCCAGAAGGTCGTGGGGGACTTTGTCGAAGGCCTTACTGAAATCTAGATATGCTACATCCACGGCATTCCCTGTATCGACCCAACTCGTAACTCTATCGAAAAAAGAGATCATATTAGTCTGGCATGACTTGTTTTTGGTAAATCCGTGTTGACTATTAGCAATGACCGCATTTGTTTCTAAGTGTTCGCAGACCACTTCCTTAATGATCTTTTCCAGAATCTTGCCTGGTATTGATGTGAGGCTGACCGGACGGTAATTGTTTGGGTCGTTCTTTTTTCCCTTCTTGAAGATAGGGACCACATTCGCCCTCCTCCAATCTGCTGGGACTTCTCCCGTTCTCCAAGAACTCTCAAAGATAATTGCCAGTGGTTCTGAAATAACTTCCGCTAGTTCCTTCAGTACTCTTGGGTGTAGCTCAATAGGTACTGCTCCGGCGGGAAGGTAACAGCGCTCCATGCAGTCATGCCAGCGGCCACATGACCTTGGAGGTGTCTATGGACAACGCCGGCTCTTCAGCTTAGAAATGGAGATGAGCACCAACCCACAGAGTCAGACATGACTGGACTTAATGTCAGGGGAAAACCTTTACCTTTACTTAGTAGTAGTAAAGCAGAGGCTGGATGGCCATCTGTCGGGAGGGCTTTGATTGTGTTTTCCTGCATTGGCAGCAGAGGGTTGGACAATAATATAATAATGATTCTATCTTCCTGCCTGGCGGAAGAGGGTTGGGCTGGATGCCCTTTGGGGGCCCCTTCCTGCTCTGGGTGGCACGGCCTTGGCAAACAGGGCTGCCCATGCCTTGGCTGGCTTAAGCCCCCACCTCCTTCCCAAACAAGAGGAAGGCAGGCCCGCATTGCTCAGGGATTAAGGCTCAGCGGAGCAGGACCCTCCAGGAAGCGCACGGCCTGGCAGGAGACCAGGCACTGTGGGCCAAGCCCATGGGGCACATGGACTGGCATGCGCTCCTCCAGAGCATGGGAGCAGCGGGTTGCATTCCTCCTCCACCCAAGCTGCTGGGGATACAATGAAGCCCCCTCCCAATAATCCCAGACTTAGAGTTGGAAGAGGCCCCCAGAGGCCATCCAGTCCAACCCCCTTCTGCCAGGCAGGAAGACACAAGCAAAGCCCTCCCGACAGGCAGCCATCCTGATCTCTGAAGAAGGAGGCTCCATCGGCCTCAGAGGCAGCAGTTGATGTGTGAATGAATGAATGAATGAATAATAATACAGTAGAGTCTCACTTATCCAACATAATCAGGCCGGCAGAACGTTGGATAAGCGAATATGATAATAAAGAGAGATTAAGGAAAAGCCTATTAAACATCAAATTAGGTTATGATTTTACAAATTAAGCACCAACACATCATGTTATACAACAAATTTGACAGAAAAATTAGTTCATTACACATTAATGCTATGTAGTAATTACTGTATTTACGAATTTAGCACCAAAATATCACAATGCACTGAAAACATTGACTACAAAAATGTGTTGGATAATCCAGAACGTTGCATAAGTGAGACTCTACTGTAATATTAATAATATTATTTTGTAATACAATATAACACTAATAATACAATATAATATTAATTATATATTATATATTACACTAGCTTTGCCCGGCCATGCGTTGCTGTGGCTTAATGGGAATCCTTTGTTGGCCAGGTGGAATAGCAGTGAATAGCCTTGCAGTCTCAAAGCCTGGCTGTTTTCTGGAGTAGCTAGAGCTTTCTGTTGTATGAAGGTAGAGGCATGGATGAGGGGTTGTGCTGCCAAGTTTAGTGTTTCTGGGATGTGTAGTTTTGTTGTTTTGTCCTCGGCCGAAATTTCATTACTCTTTTATATATATAGACTAGCTGTGCCCAGCCACGCATTGCTGTGGCGAAGTCTGGTGGTCTGGGAAATCAAGTATTGAGGAATTGGTGGTAGTTAAGGTAAAGGGTAAAGGTTTTCTCCTGACATTAAGTCCAGTTGTGTCTGACTGCACACTGAAGTGGATTATATGGCAGTGTGGAGTCAAGATAATCCAGTTCAAAGCAGATAATATAAGATTATAAATGGGTTATATAGCTGTGTGGAAGGGCCTTGAGCAGGGCCGGTTGTTACTAGGCGGCCGCGTCAGCGGCCGCCTCGGGCGCAGGGCCCGGGGGGCGCCGTCAGGCTTCCCCCCTCCCAGCGGGGACCATGAGCTCACTCGCCGGCGAACAGGAAGGCCTGTTCGGTGACGAGCGAGCTCATGGCCGGCTGGGATGGCCCTGGATGGCCGGCCTGTGCGCCCTGGCCCCGCCTCTCACGTTGCGTGAGAGGCGGGGTCGGGGTGAGCTGCGTGGGAGGCGGGGCCAGGGTTGGCCCTGCCTCCCACGCAGCTCAGCCTCGCCCGTCTGGCCTTTACCAGGCGGGCCGACTGCACCGAAGGTCCCTGCAGGCCGCGATCGCGGCCTGCAGGGACCTCCAGTGCAGTCGGCCTGCCTGGAAAAGCCCAGGCCGCGCGGGGCGGGAGGCAAGGCCCCGTCTGGGCGGAGCCCTGCCTCCCGGCCTGTGCGCCCCGGCCCCGCCTCTCACGTTGCGTGAGAGGCGGGGTCGGGGTGAGCTGCGTGGGAGGCGGGGCCAGGGTTGGCCCTGCCTCCCACGCAGCTCAGCCTCGCCCGTCTGGCCTTTACCAGGCGGGCCGACTGCACCGAAGGTCCCTGCAGGCCGCGATCGCGGCCTGCAGGGACCTCCAGTGCAGTCGGCCTGCCTGGAAAAGCCCAGGCCGCGCGGGGCGGGAGGCAAGGCCCCGTCTGGGCGGAGCCCTGCCTCCCGGCCTGTGCGCCCCGGCCCCGCCTCTCACGTTGCGTGAGAGGCGGGGTCGGGGTGAGCTGCGTGGGAGGCGGGGCCAGGGTTGGCCCTGCCTCCCACGCAGCTCAGCCTCGCCCGTCTGGCCTTTACCAGGCGGGCCGACTGCACCGAAGGTCCCTGCAGGCCGCGATCGCGGCCTGCAGGGACCTCCAGTGCAGTCGGCCTGCCTGGAAAAGCCCAGGCCGCGCGGGGCGGGAGGCAAGGCCCCGTCTGGGCGGAGCCCTGCCTCCCGGCCTGTGCGCCCCGGCCCCGCCTCTCACGTTGCGTGAGAGGCGGGGTCGGGGTGAGCTGCGTGGGAGGCGGGGCCAGGGTTGGCCCTGCCTCCCACGCAGCTCAGCCTCGCCCGTCTGGCCTTTACCAGGCGGGCCGACTGCACCGAAGGTCCCTGCAGGCCGCGATCGCGGCCTGCAGGGACCTCCAGTGCAGTCGGCCTGCCTGGAAAAGCCCAGGCCGCGCGGGGCGGGAGGCAAGGCCCCGTCTGGGCGGAGCCCTGCCTCCCGGCCTGTGCGCCCCGGCCCCGCCTCTCACGTTGCGTGAGAGGCGGGGTCGGGGTGAGCTGCGTGGGAGGCGGGGCCAGGGTTGGCCCTGCCTCCCACGCAGCTCAGCCTCGCCCGTCTGGCCTTTACCAGGCGGGCCGACTGCACCGAAGGTCCCTGCAGGCCGCGATCGCGGCCTGCAGGGACCTCCAGTGCAGTCGGCCTGCCTGGAAAAGCCCAGGCCGCGCGGGGCGGGAGGCAAGGCCCCGTCTGGGCGGAGCCCTGCCTCCCGGCCTGTGCGCCCCGGCCCCGCCTCTCACGTTGCGTGAGAGGCGGGGTCGGGGTGAGCTGCGTGGGAGGCGGGGCCAGGGTTGGCCCTGCCTCCCACGCAGCTCAGCCTCGCCCGTCTGGCCTTTACCAGGCGGGCCGACTGCACCGAAGGTCCCTGCAGGCCGCGATCGCGGCCTGCAGGGACCTCCAGTGCAGTCGGCCTGCCTGGAAAAGCCCAGGCCGCGCGGGGCGGGAGGCAAGGCCCCGTCTGGGCGGAGCCCTGCCTCCCGGCCTGTGCGCCCCGGCCCCGCCTCTCACGTTGCGTGAGAGGCGGGGTCGGGGTGAGCTGCGTGGGAGGCGGGGCCAGGGTTGGCCCTGCCTCCCACGCAGCTCAGCCTCGCCCGTCTGGCCTTTACCAGGCGGGCCGACTGCACCGAAGGTCCCTGCAGGCCGCGATCGCGGCCTGCAGGGACCTCCAGTGCAGTCGGCCTGCCTGGAAAAGCCCAGGCCGCGCGGGGCGGGAGGCAAGGCCCCGTCTGGGCGGAGCCCTGCCTCCCGGCCTGTGCGCCCCGGCCCCGCCTCTCACGTTGCGTGAGAGGCGGGGTCGGGGTGAGCTGCGTGGGAGGCGGGGCCAGGGTTGGCCCTGCCTCCCACGCAGCTCAGCCTCGCCCGTCTGGCCTTTACCAGGCGGGCCGACTGCACCGAAGGTCCCTGCAGGCCGCGATCGCGGCCTGCAGGGACCTCCAGTGCAGTCGGCCTGCCTGGAAAAGCCCAGGCCGCGCGGGGCGGGAGGCAAGGCCCCGTCTGGGCGGAGCCCTGCCTCCCGGCCTGTGCGCCCCGGCCCCGCCTCTCACGTTGCGTGAGAGGCGGGGTCGGGGTGAGCTGCGTGGGAGGCGGGGCCAGGGTTGGCCCTGCCTCCCACGCAGCTCAGCCTCGCCCGTCTGGCCTTTACCAGGCGGGCCGACTGCACCGAAGGTCCCTGCAGGCCGCGATCGCGGCCTGCAGGGACCTCCAGTGCAGTCGGCCTGCCTGGAAAAGCCCAGGCCGCGCGGGGCGGGAGGCAAGGCCCCGTCTGGGCGGAGCCCTGCCTCCCGGCCTGTGCGCCCCGGCCCCGCCTCTCACGCTGGGTGAGAGGCAGGGTCGGGGTGAGCTGCGCGGGAGGCGGGGCCAGCCCTGGCCCCGCCTCCCGCGCTGCTCGCCGTGACCCCGCCTCCCACGCTACGTGAGAGGCGGGGCCAGGGAGCAGGAGGCGGGGCCCGCCGGCGCCGCGGTAGGCGTGGCCATGTGCCTCCCGCGGCACATGGCCACGCCTCCCGCGGCGCCGGTGGGGGGGGGCGCAATTTCCCCCCTCGCTTTACATATAAATTTATCTCCGGCCGGCCCTGGCCTTGAGTCTACACTGCCATATAATCTAGTTAAAATCTGTATCTTATAGGCAGTGTGGAAGAGGCCTGAGGCCTAACTGTGCCTGTCCCCTGGGCTGAGTAGGTTGCTAGGAGACCAAGTGGGTGGAGCTTAGCCCTCCAACTGGCAGCAATTGGATAAAAACAATTATTCCTTTCCCTCTAATTAGGACTTTATTTTTCTTTTCTTTTTGTTGTATCTTACTGCAGCCGTGGATGATGGGTTGTGTTGTCCAATTTCGAGGTTGGGCGGCCTGTAGTTTTGTTGTTTTGTGGGTTGCCGTGATGCCATCACTCATTTATATATATAGATGTAATATTATTCATAATATCTATATATATATAAAAGGAGAATGGCATCACTCCACTGGGCAAAACAACAAAACTAAAGGCCCCCCAACCTAGAAAATTGACAACACAACCCCTCATCCATGTCTCTACGTTCTTACAAACAAACTACACATCCCTAGCAGAAAACAGCCAGGCTTTGAAGCAGCGAGGCTATTCACTGCAATTCCAATTGGCCACAGCAACGCGTGGCAGGGCACAGCTAGTTACATTATATAGATATAGTACAATATGGTAATTTATTGCCAGTATTGTGCTATGCTAATGATATAATATTGTATGTAAGTTTAATTTGTAAGCCGCTCTGAGTCCCCTTCGGGGTGAGAAGGGCGGGATATAAATGTAGTAAATAAATAAATAATAAATAAATAAGTCTTTGTATCGTGTGGGCTCACGACGGGTGCATCTACACTGTAGAATTAATTCAGTTTGACACCATTCAATACTACGGAGCCGTGGGAGTTGTAGTTTGATGAGGTGCTAGCACTCTTTGGCAGAGAAGACAAAAAGCCTTGTCAAACTACAACTCCTGGGATCCCATAGCAGTTAAGGAGATGGCCATTTGGCAGTGACATCCTATATCAGGAGCCAGAAAGAGATGCCTCCCCACCTTCCCCAAATATTTGCTCTGTCAATCTATTGCCATAGCCGTTTCCATTGAGGTAGAGCAGCGTGACCCCACAGTCACTGCTGCTGGACCAAGTCATGGCATCCAGGGATTTGTAGTTCTGTTCTTTCTTCTCTGTCACACCATTTATCCCCCCTCCCCAAAAGAAATCCAGAGCTGTGGAATGATTACTAAAAGTCAGCATGGATTTCTCAAAAACAAGTCCTGCCAGACTCATCTCATCTCTTGTGTCCATAGAGTTACAAACTTGGTAGATGAAGGGAACGCTTTGGATGTAGTGTATCTTGATTTCAGGAAGGTCTTCAGCAAAGTCCCCCGTGACCTTCTTGCAAGCAAACTACGTAGTTCAATGTGGGCTAGGCAAGGCTGCTATTAGGTACGAGAGTTGAATGAAAAGTAATGCCTCCACCTTCGTTACTTGGGTTTGGATGGGAGTATTTTAATAAATCAAATGCAGAAATAATAATAATAATAATAATAATAATAATAATAATAATAATACTTTATTTATACCCCGCCACCATCTCCCCAATGGGGACTCAGGGCGGCTTACATGGGGCCATGCCCAAAACCATACAATGTAAACAGCATATAAAAGAACAGCACATCACAATACAATAAGCAATACAATAAATAATAATATCCATTACAAAGTAAAACAAGGACACAATGAAAACAAGGGCAGACCACATGAACATTAAGTTAAAACTCAGGGTGAGAAAGACAAAAATAAAAACCACAGCGAACAGGGTCATAAGGGAGTGGGGTATTCTGGAGGATAGACATTAGAGGGAGCAACGGAAAAGAAATATAAAATGGTTACTCTCCAAAAGCACAGCGAAAGTGTCAGAGACAGAACGCCAGCAAGTAAAACAAAACTCAGTTTATTGAGGTTACAGAACTAAAAACGCCCGTAGGAAACAAAGAACAGGGCAAACACTTGACTTCAGTGTGATTAGTAACAAAAAAACAGCTCAGTTTGAGTTTAAACGGTTCAAAGGGATAAACCGGGTTAAACAGAAGTATAATCCGGATTAAATCAAAAGTGCTTACTTCAGCCTGGCAAACAATGCAAACAAAAGAGGATCAGCAGGAGTCAGAATGTAAACAACAGACTGGTGGCAGATTCCTCTCTGCTACTCAGAAACAGCAGGGGAATAAACCAGGCTTGTTTATTCCTTCCTGCAGCGAGCGAAAAGCGTGGTCGTAGTCAGGATTCAGTTTAAGGTTCAGCGGCCAACGATATCCAGGTCCAGGCACAGCAGTCAGGGTAACGGCAGTCAGCAGGGTCCCAATCCGGTCCAGAGGTCTATAGCCAAGCGAAGTCGTCAAGGAATCCAAAGGTCTCATCGATAGCCAGCAGAAGGGATAATCCGGAATCGAAGTCAGTCAGTCCAGCGTCAATCCAGTGCGAGTAGGTATTGCCCGTCAAAAAGACGACGGAGGTCCAAGCTATCGAGATTAAACACAAGTTGCACAGAGAAAAACCCCGCACAGTTCCTCCCGCCGTCGATGCCCAGTGTCCTTGGTAAACTTACGTATCCAGTAACGAATCACACCCGTCTTCAGGAAGTTCCCCAACAAAAGCCCAAGCGTCCGTCCAGATTACCTTGCCCAACGCAATTAGACATTGGTCCCAAACCCCATTTTATCCCAGTTCAAGCTCATCATCGCTGTCAGCTGCCATCCCAATTCCAGGTGCCCCAACATCATCATCCTCATCAGAGCTTAAGCACCTTTGACTACGCCCCACAGCATCCCCAGCTGTGGATCCCGCTCCATCCCTCCAGCCAGTCCATGGGTCTGATCCTGCAACCCGCCACTCACCTCCCATGCTTTCATTGTCTGTTTCCCCAACACCCAAATCCTCCCTCACACGAGTCCATTCCATGTCGTCCTCCTCCGAGCTGACCATCTCTTCCTCCAAACCCTCAGAAAAACCCTCAAATGAGTCCTCATCTGTCGGGTCTGTAAACAAATCCCGGAGCCGTTTTCTTTCACGCTCCTCGAAAGAGTCTGACTCTCGAGGAGTCTTATGACCCCTTCTTCTATTACCGGAGCCCGAAGGCTCAACCATAACAGAAAGAGCCATGTTTTCAAGTCTTTCTTGAAGGCTGCTAGTGTGGGGGCTTGCCTAATCTAATCCTTAGAATGTGCTTTTTAACTACCATTATTCACTTTTCCACACAATCATCAGACAATTGGATACATTTCTGCCAACGATGAACAGGTTTTCTGAAGCCGTCACAGAAGAAGTCGACACTCTGTTCCCGCAACCGGCGTCTCACAGGACCCATCGTGCACAGATCTTCCAATAGCCAAGCAAAGCAATAATGTGACCCACACGTTCTTGTGAAATGCTGATGATGCTTGAGATTTCTCTGTGAGTGATACGACAATCGTCCTGAATCAATCTGTCAACTTTTTGCTTAAATCGGTGGTTGCTGTCACAAGACGCCCAACACTTTGTTTGTCACGCCAGTCAGATGTTCCCACCTCAACATCTTTAAACCTACTCACCCAACGACGCACAGGACTCACATCAACACAATCCCCATAAACAGCTTGCATTCTCTGATGAATCTCCTTTGGGGTGACACCTTCTGCTGTCGCATTGCCTAAGTCGCATTGACCGACCGTCTGTGCAGGTTTCCATACTTCACACTTTAACAACACAACCGTTCAATGCTAAGGCTTCCTGCCAAATGGAACTAACTGTAGAGGAGAGTCTACTGAACAAGCCAGGACCTGCCGCAGACCAAGACTGCCATCTGCTGAGGAGTTACAAAGGTGGAGGCATTACTTTTCATTCAACCCTTGTAGATCTGAAATTGTTTAAGTGACCAAACCCAAAGAATGTTTCTCCGCAATGGTCACTCCTCTTCATCATGGGAAGAAGTGGAGGGCCATAAAGAGGGTTAGGTCCTGGGCCCAGTTCTGTTCAACATCTTTATTTATTCATTTATTTTATTTACAGTGTTTATATTCCGCCCTCCCTTTTCACCCTGAAGGGGACTCAGGACAGATCACGATGCACATATACATGGCAAACATTCAATGCCATTAGACATACAACACACACAGACAGAAACATAGAGGCTATTTAACATTCCAGCTTCTGGCTTCATGAGGGTATGCTCCATTCCAGCCACAGGAGGAGCTGCTGCTTCATCATCCACTGTGACACCGAGTCCTGGATGGAGTACTTCCTCATTCATCTGTACGCTGCTGGAGGTTTTTATGGTGATGTAAATTAGTTAAATTAGTCTCCCCGCATAAGCAGTCCCTAAATTTCCTACTTGACAGATGCAACTGTCAAGCTGCCCTGAGTCCCCTATTGGGTGAGAAGGGTGGGATATAAATATTGTAAATAATAATAATAATAATAATAATAATAATAATAATAATAATAAACTGTCTTTCGGGTTGCTTAGGTAAACAACAAGCTGGGGTTATTTAATGGTCAGGTGCTCAATCTGACCTGGGCTTCGAACTCATGACCTCTCGGTCAGTAGTGATTTATTGCAGCTGGCTTCCTTGCTTCTTTTCTCTTTGCTTCTAACAGACACCCTGGACATTATTCCAAAGATATATATGCACCCCACTTGCCTCATTCCAACAGACCTCTGAACAAACCTCTGAGGATGCCTGCCAAAGATGCAGAAGAAACGTGAGGAGAGAATGCGTCTGGAACATGGCCAAATAGCCCAAAGAACTCACAGCAACCCAGTGATTCTGGCCATGAAAGCCTTCGACAACACATTGCAGATTTACATTTAACCTACTACAATAACAAACACGGCAACTGAGTACTTATTAAAAATACAAATTGTAAGCAAGCATAATGTGGGTGGGAGGGAGGGCGGGCGGGCGGGCGGGCGGGCACGTAATGCCTTTCTTTGGCCAGGCTACTGCCTCCTGCTGGCGGTGATGGCCAGGCTGCTGGGGCGGCGGAGGGGGGGCTGGGGCCACCCGGGGGTCTCTTGCGGCCAGAGGCAGGAGCGCTGCCGGTCAGTCCAGGGCCGGAAGAGGAGGCCGCGCTCCAAGTGACCGCCGGGGACCCGCTCCTCGCTGGCGCTCCTCCTGCGCAGGCGGCTCTGGGACAGGCGGCCCTTGCACAGGGCGCACACCAGCGGAGGAGGCATGTCGTAGAAGAGCACTGCAAAAAAGAGGGAGGGAGGGAAAGAAATATATTAATTTGGAACAATTCCCATGAAATAGGATGTCTGGTTTGAATGGACTTTTGGTGGAAATCAACGTGCAGGGGCGGTCCAACCACGTGGCAAATTCGGCACTTGCCTGTGGTGCCATCGTCCCAGGGGCGCAGTTGAGGCCCCCGGGAGGATGGTGCCACCCCCACCTCCTTCTCCTTCAGGCCTTCCAGTGGCCCGACATTACCCAACATTTTAGCTTATCCAAGACTTTTATTTTTCAGTTATTGGTTTGGGGGGGGGGGGGGGGAACCAAAATTCTGTTCGCTTACACTTGCAAAAAAACTAGGGCCAGCCCTGTCAACGTGTTTACATCACGGGTTACATCCTGTCAACATCTGTCCAGGAACTGATGAGAGCCAGTATGTGAAAGAAATATTGATTTTGAACATTTGTCATGAAATATGGTGTATAGTTTGAATGGAATTGGATGAAAGATGTATGGTTGGGACCTGGAGATGTCATCCTGAGAAATGAAGCCTTGCAAATTACAATAATAATAATAATAATAATAATAATAATAATAATAATAATAGCACAGACAGCAGCAGAGACTCCAGCAACACTTGGAATGGTGGAACAGATTGAACCAGAAGAAAGTGTGGAGCTTTTGCAAGAATTTGAAGAACCAGCACTTGAAACATCTGCTGAACCACCAGGAACCTTGACAGCAAGACAACAAGCGCTCAAGAATAAGATCATGGCTCATGCTGCAGCAAATACAATAAGAAAGCGGCTCCCAACTCTAAAAACAGTGCCCAAGAGACACCTGGCGCCTCTCATGAAAGATGTGAATGCAGCACTCTCCACTGTCCAAATAACATCAATTGAACAAACAAACCAGTTTGCCTACAGTGCAGCAGTGATAGTAACAGAAGAGCTTGGGCTCCTACAACCAAGGCAGCCCCAAAGAAAATCGACTGGAAAACCAAAGTGGAAGGTCAGGCTAGAGTTGAAAATCAAAAAACTTAGATCAGATGCAAGTAACCTGAAAAATATGAAAGAGAAGAAATTGAAGAATGACAAAATCAAGTAATACCCGATCCGAAAGTACTGGCTGAACACCAGAAAAATTGAAGAAGCTTTGGAAATCGTGAAAGAACAAATTACAGCAACAGCCAGAAAAATTGAAAGGTATGAAGCCAGAATCATCCAGTACAGACAAAATCAACTGTTTCAATCAGACCAAAGACGGTTCTACCAGAGTCTGAACCAAACAACAGACACAGTAACCATAAAGCCAGAGAAAACTGCAACAACAAAGTTCTGGAAAGAACTTTGGGAAAATAATAAAAACTACAACAAAAACGCTGGGTGGATAAAGGAGTTTGAAGGAAAATTCTCACAGAACAAAATGGAACTGATGGAAATAACAACTGAAATGGTCAGCAAACGAGTGCAAAAAGTCAAGAACTGGACATCGCCTGGTAGTGATCAACTTCATGGATTTTGGCTCAAACATCTGATTAGTTTACATGGAAAAATGGCCCAACAATTCAATGAGATGCTGCAGAAAGGAAGTATCAGTGAATGGCTAACAACTGGAAGAACATACCTGATACAAAAGGATCCAGCAAAAGGAGCAGCACCAGGAAACTACAGGCCAATAACGTGTCTGCCCACTATGTTTAAACTACTGACTGGCATCATAGCTGACAGAATTCAAGACTATCTTGAAGAAAAAAACATCTTGCCAGATGAACAGAAAGGCAACAAACGGAAAAGCAGGGGCACAAAAGACCAGTTATTGATTGACAAAATGATTCTGGAGAACTGTAAGAGCCGAAAAGCTAATCTTCACATGACGTGGATTGACTACAAAAAGGCCTTTGACTCACTCCCACACAGCTGGATCATCAAGTGCCTGGACGCCATTGGGATTTGTAAAACAGTTGGCACCTTCATTGAAAACATGATGGAGCACTGGAAAACTGAACTGTTTGTTGGAAATGAAAGCTATGGACTTGTCAACATCAGGAGAGGAATTTTCCAGGGAGACTCATTGTCCCCTCTGCTTTTCATTATCGCCATGATCCCTCTGTCAACAATCTTACAAAAAACAAATCTCGGCTATCAAACATCTAAGAATTCTCACAAAATTGCACATCTGATATACATGGATGACCTGAAGCTATATGGGAAAACGCAAACTGAAATCCAGTCTCTGACTAACTGTCCGAATTTTTAGCACTGATATCAACATGGAGTTTGGTTTGGACAAATGTTCGACAGTGGCATTGAAGAAGGGAAAAATCATTGAAAGTGAGGGCATAAATATGCCTAATGGCCAAACAATAAAGTGTCACCAGCCAGAGATCTATAAATATCTGGGCATACTACAGCTGGACAACATCAAGCATGAACATGTGAAAACTGTGGTCAGCAAAGAAGACACACAAAGGGTCAGAAAAATTCTCAAAAGCAAGCTCAATGGAGGCAACACCATCAAGGCCATAAACACCTGGGCCATACCTGTCATAAGATATACTGCTGGCATCATAAACTGGACACAGATGGAACTGGACAATTTGGACAGAAAAACAAGAAAACTCATGACCATTCATCATTCCCTGCGCCCTCGCAGTGATGTTCCAAATGGTATTACACTGTGTTAATCCTGCAGTGTAGATGCACCCTTTGAAGGAATTCAGGTGCAATTCGTTCCCCGAAGGCTTTAAGGAGAGAGACAAAGGAACCAATATTTGGATCCATAACCATGGAAGATCAATAACGGATCAATAACTGCAAGGGAGAAGTTGACCTACCTTTCAGGTCATTGGACAAAGTACGCATTTCCTCCTTGCCCTCCTTCAGGAAGGAAGCCCTGCAACATAAAAGAGGCACGAAATCGGGGCTAATTAATAACTAATTGGATGCTAATTAATAGTACCCATTGACCGTCTATGAGGGGAAAGGCCTCGCTTCATGCAACACAAACAAGCACATATGGAATGTCTTCAATTGGTTGGATTGAAGTTATATTTTGTGAAAATGTAAATGAAAAATTTAAAAAATACGAAAAGTAGAAAAAAATATTACAACAAATTAAGAAAAAGGAGGAAATGAAAAGAAAATGCTAAGAAAATAATTTAAAAATAAGAATAAGAAAGTATTAACAGAAAGTTAAGAAACATATTTTGAGGAAAAATAAAATACTGTACTAAGAAACATAAAATAGGAAAAAATAAGAAAAAATAAAATAAGAAAATGTAAGAAAGATATTACAAACATATTAGGGAAAAATAAAAAATGTTGGCAAAAACGAGAAAATATGAGCAATAAAAAGTAAAAAAATATTTTTAGGAAAAAAAAATTAAAATTAAGGAAAAATTAAGAAATTCTGAGAATAATTAAAGCTAAAATGTTTGCACACAGAGAGCATGCATGTATGCATGCATGTGTATAGGGTTTGTGTATCCATCTGCATTATTATCTATATAGAATTTGCAACAGCAGGTGCTCCCAGTACAATGTTAGTTTCATAGAATCATAGAATCATAGAATCATAGAATAGTAGAGTTGGAAGAGACCACATAGGCCATCCAGTCCAACCCCCTGCTAAGAAGCAGGAAATCGCATTCAAAGCACCTATATCAAAGCACCTTCATGTATCTAAAAACTCCGCTTGTGCCTTTTATTTTGGGATGTTTCCCACCTTGAATCATATTATTAATGAGATCTCAATAGGGATGCAAAAGACGATGGAGCAGCGGTCTCCTTCCTCTTACCTTCTCTGCATTTCCTTTTTCTTTGCCGATTTCCCCGAAATCTGGGAGACGAGGCCCGACACCTTCTTGCTGACATTCCTCACCAGTCCCTAAGAGAGGAAGGGGAGCCATGAGGGTCCCAGGGTTGGAGGAACCCCCCCCCCCAGGGCCATCCAGTCCACCCCTTGCTGCCAGGAAGGAAGGAAGGAAGGAAGGCACAATGCGATCCCTCCCCACAGGTGGCCATCCAGCCTCTGCTGAGAAACCTCCAGAAAGGGAGACTATTCCGCTGCCCAACAGCTCTTACTCACAGGAACCTCTTTCTAATGTTTATGTCAAATCTCATTTTCTATTGAGATTTGAATCCATTAGGTTTGGGGCAAACTGCTAGGTCCCAAAAGCAGCCCAATCCCCAAATGCACCAGTCCACCCCAGTAAAGTCCAGTGTTCAAACTGGGTGCATAGAAAGATACAGGTTGGGCACCCCACATCCAGAATGCCGAAATCCCAAAATACAGTAAACTTTCACTTAGGGATTGTTAGATGCCAGATAAGTGTAGTTTCTGGTTGCTTGAGAGTGACTATTAAAAACAGGCCTAACAAATACCTTAAGGAGAGGCGGGCAAGAAATAAATTTGTATTATTATTATTATTATTATTATTATTATTATTATTATTATTATTATTGACACAACGACGTTGTATGACACAGCAAACAAGATAGACATGCTGGATTTCATATCACAAAATCACAAGTCGAACCCTTCCCAAGTGTCTAGGACTGTGTGATGTATTTTCGGATGATGCTGCAGATCCCAGCAGGGTGGCCTTTTGCAGTTGGCAGATCGTGATTTTGTCAATGTCTATTGTTTCCAAATGCCGGGAGATCTTTTGGGACGGCACCCAGTGTGCCCATCACCACCGGGACCACCTGTACTGGTTTCTACCAGAGTCTTTGAAGTTCAATCTTGAGGTCCTGATAGCGGCTGAGTTTTTCCTGTTGTTTTTGTCAAGGAACTTTCCATGCAATGTTTTGTTGTGCCAGCTGTCAGCTCTAGTTTGTAGTGCGGTTTTCTTGTACTGGTTTTTTGTCTGCTGTGCTTTGAGGAGTTTCTGATTTTCGACTTCAATCAAAGCAGGTTCTTCACTTTACTTTCCATATTCTGCCAGGGAATGTTCTTCTTCTTTGACTGCTTGTTTGACTTGTAAGAGTCATCTGCCCCCTGATCTTCTAGGCAGATAGAGCTTTATTATTATTATTATTATTATTATTATTATTATTATTATTATTATTGTATTCCATACTGTCCTGTACCATCCCATAAACTCTGCCTCGACTTGATCCTTGATCCTTGATTGAAATACATTCATTAAACTTAATGCAACACTGTTTACTGTATTATAAAAATGTGCAAATGCAGCATGATATTATAGTTCAATGGTTATTCAAATTGATTTTAATTTTTATAAGTGTCGTTTTTCTATTCTTTTTGCTATAATAATGTCACTATAGCCCATGTTCTATAGCAACAACAAGAGTGGCATCGAACTACATTAGTTCTTCAAAGTGAATAAACCTACGGAGTGGGGCGACATGAAGCCGGTATCGACACCGTAGAATGCATGCAGTTCAGCACCACTTTTAACATCTCTTGCTGGCACTAGAGCAGGCCTGGGCAAATTTGGGCCCTCCAGGCGTTTTGGACTTCAACTCCCACAATTCCTAACAGCCTACCGGCTGTTAGGAATTGTGGGAGTTGGAGTCCAAAACGCCTGGAGGGCCCAAATTTGCCCAGGCCTGCACTAGACGCTTCTGCTCTGCTGCTTTGCCCTTGAGACAAACCTCTTCGGAAGAGGAGCTGCTGCTGCTGCTGCTGGTTCGGCTGCCTGGCCGCCTGGGCGCATGGAGGCTGTGGCGCATGGAGAGGCCGCGCTCCAGGATGTCGGCCAGCCGGGCCCAGAAGGCAAAGACCACCCCCGGGTGGGCCGGGTGCAGCTGCAGGAAGAAGTCACTCCGGGAAACCATCTGCAGGCGCAGGATACGCTGCCGGGTGCTCCGGACAGACAGGCGCAGGTAGCGCAAGGGCAGCATCCTGAGGAAGGAAGGAGGGAAGGAAGGAAGGAAGAAAGGAAGGAAGGAGAAGAGGGAGGGAGGGAGGGAGGGAGGAAGGAAGGAAGGAAGGAAGGAAGGAGAAGAGGGATGGAGGGAGGGAGGAAGGAAGGAAGGAAGGAAGGAAGGAAGGAAGGAAGGAAGGAAGGAAGGAAGGAGAAGAGGGAGGGAGGGAGGAAGGAAGGAAGGAAAAGAAGGAAGGAAGGAAGAAAGGAAGGAAGGAAGGAAGGAGAAGAGGGAGGGAGGGAGGGAGGGAGGGAGGAAGGAAGGAAGGAAGGAAGGAGAAGAGGGAGGGAGGGAGGGAGGGAGGAAGGAAGGAAGGAAGGAAGGAAGGAAGGAGAAGAGGGAGGGAGGGAGGGGAGGGAGGAAGGAAGGAAGGAAGGAAGGAAGGAAGGAAGGAAGGAGAAGAGGGAGGGAGGGAGGGAGGGAGGGAGGAAGGAAGGAAGGAAGGAAGAAAGGAAGGAAGGAGAAGAGGGAGGGAGGGAGGGAGGGGAGGGAGGGAGGAAGGAAGGAAGGAAGGAAGGAAGGAAGGAAGGAAGGAAGGAAGGAGAAGAGGGAGGGAGGGAGGAAGGAAGGAAGGAAAAGAAGGAAGGAAGGAAGAAAGGAGAAGAGGGAGGGAGGGAGGGAGGGAGGGAGGGAGGAAGGAAGGAAGGAAGGAAGGAAGGAAGGAAGGAAGGAAGGAAGGAAGGAAGGAAGGAAGGAAGGAAGGAGCAAGGAAGGAGTGAAGGAAGGAAAGGAGGGAGGGGGAGGGAGGAAGGAAGGAAAGGAGGGAAGGAAGGAAGGAAGGAAGGAGAAGAGGGAGGGAGGAATAAGAAATGGGAGGGAAGAGAGGAAGGAAGAAGGGAGGAAGGAAAGGAGTGAAGGAAGGAAGGGAGGGAGGGGGAGGGAGGAAAGAAAGAGAGGAAAGGAGAAGGGAGGAAGGAAGGAAGGAAAAGGAGGGAGGGAGGAAGAAAGGAAGGCAGGCAGGACAAAAAGAAGGGAGGGAGGGAGGGAGAAGAGGAAGGAAGGAAGGAAGGAAGGAGAAGAAGGAGGGAGGGAGCAAGGAAGAAAAGGAAGGAAGGAAGGAGAGGAGGGAGAAGATTAAGGGAAGAGAGGAAGGAAGAACGGAGAGAAGGAGGAAGGAAGAAATAAACAAGAGAAGAAAGGAGGGAGGGAAGGAAGGAGAGAAGGGAGAGAGGGAGAGGAAGGAGGGAGGAAAGCAATGAGAGAAGGAAGGAATGAATTGAGCAAGGAAGGAAAGAGGAAGGGAGGAGAGAAAGGGAGTGAGGAGAGGAAAGAAGGAAGGAAGGAAGGAAGGAAGGAGAAGAGGGAGGAAGGAAGGAAGGAAGGAAGGAAGGAAGGAAGGAAGGAAGGAAGGAAGGGAAGGA
>NC_085845.1:206188743-206208743 GCF_035594765.1 Anolis carolinensis | reverse complement strand
GCTCCAAGGCGGGCTGCCGGGGGTCCTCCCCTCTGGTGCCGGTTTGCCGGTGCTTGGCCATCACCAGGACATTGGGCAGCGGGAGGGTGGGGTCCGTGGAGGTCAGCCCCATGGTCACCACGGTGGGCATGTTGGTGATGCTGACCCACCTCCCCTTCTTGGTCACCTGTGTGGACACATTGGGCCCCTTTCGCTCACTGGCAGAACGGCCGCCGGGCACTGTGGACGGTTCTTGGTCTGGACCAGGCATAGGCCTCCCTCCACTCACATAAGAGAGGCAACTTCCTCTCCCACTTGGCCACAGCCAATGGGCACCCATAGGGCCCCGCCATCCACACACACCTGTTGCTTCCTTACCTGGAGGAAGTTGCTCTCAAAGACGTCCGAGTTGGGGAAGAGGTTGTAGACCGAGGAGTGGATCAGACGGCACAGCGGGCCCTTCTCCAGGCCCAGCTGCTCGCCCACGTCGTAGATTCTGCTCAGGGTCCCTTTCGCCATTGGCTTCCTCCTCCTCAGGATATATTGTACCCCAAATGGAGGCAAGCAGCCCACTTCTCTGCCTGGAGCCCTGCAGGTGATGCTGCGGCACACATCACAGAGACCATCCCTGGGGGCGGGGCCAGCTGCCAGGGCTGTGATGTCACACTCAGCCCAGCTGCTTCCTCAGGGAGGGGGACAAAGGCCATGGGAGTCCTGGTGGGCAAGTTGACCAGGAAAGATCCTGGAGCAGATCATGGAGGAGGCCGCCTGTCACTCAGCAAGGAAGACAGTGATCTCTACAAGTCAGCAGGGATTCCTCAAACACCAGGTGTCACACCACAAGAGAGCTTCACCTTGCTGTATACACCAAACTGCACACAGGTTGAAGTCTTTTTAGTTTATTAGAAAATAGAAGATAAATGTTCTTTAAAAACAAAAGTAAAGTTCCAAGTGATCGTTACAAAATAAAGCCTTAGAGCATAATTCAAGAAATCACCAGAAATACAGAGTCCCATTAGAGCATAACAAAGTCCCAAGAACATGAACACAGAAGCTGCAGGATAATTCAGGAAAACAAGAGCTTGCTTCTTGGTTGAACAAAAAGTTGCTTTGACAAAGGTTTGTCTCCAAACACATTGCTTTACTACCCTTTGCAAAGCATGAAAGCATTTCTCTGGCCTCTGACCTTCCTCTTGTTTGCAATTCTCACACTCCTCCGAACCCTGAATTCCAAACGGTCAGCTCGATCTAGGGAACCTGTCTCATCAAGGTCAGCCTGCTCATTAGTTTGCTGAGCCTCGTTATCAGATTGAGAACTGTCCTCCTTTTCCAAGTCAATTTGCACCTGGCTAGTTTCAGTGTCAGCAACATCATTCCTTGCTGTGGGAAAATGAACTAGCACTCCCTGTTCCTCATCTTCTACAACAGGGACATTTTGAACCTGATTTTGAACCTGAATCCCATCATCCTCATCAGATTTAATCTGAGGTTCCAGCTGAGTCACAACATCAGGCTCATCTTATCTCTTTTCAATAGCATTACAAGCTTGGTAGATGCAGGGAATGCTGTAGATGTAGTATATCTTGATTTCAGGAAGGCCTCCCATGACCTTCTTGCAAGCAAACTAGTCCAATGTGGGCAAGGCAAGGCAACTCTTAGGTGGATCTGTCATTGGTTAAAGGATCGAACCCAAAGGGTGCCTCTCCCCAATAGTTCGTCCTCTTTACTTATTTATTTACACTATTTATAATCTGCCCTTCTCATCCTGAAGAGGACTCAGGGTGGATCATAGAAGACATATACGGCAAACATTCAATGCCGATTATACAATAACAAGACATTATTATTATTAAGCCTAGAAAGGTCACAATCTTCTTATCTCTAGGCAGCCAGGGGAGAAACCAAGAGAACAACTGCGATGTTTTGTTTCTATATTATTTTCATCTATGTCACTTGTTTCTCAAATAAAAATGTATAAACTGTTGGGAATGGAAGAGCCTTTAAGCTCTAATCACCTTCTTTATGAGGTAAATTCCCATTAAAATAGCAGAGTAAAGAATTGCAGCAGCGTGAGACTTACGCGGTGTGAGTTTTGGAAGGCCTGTGTGTATTCAGGAAGGCAAAAGGATGCAAAGTTAGCTTTAAAGTTTAAAAGCATTTATTGAGGTAAAAAGAAATCCATTGATGGATAGAAAAGGTTTGGAACTAACTGGTCAATTTATCCTGTTCTAACACACATAGACGGATTAAAATAACAAAGCTCTAGATAAGCTACATCTTGACTAATAGAGGACAGAGGTGCGTCCTCTCTGGAACAAAGCAGAAAGCTGGAATGGCGACCAAGCCTCGTGGGTCACTTCTTCTCTAGGGCCATAAACATTCCAAAGGACCAAATTGGGGAAGTTACGTCAAAGCCCTAGAAGAGATCACATTTCTAGGAACATCAAAGGGTGGGCTGACCTAAATAGGATGGGAAACAGGAAACAATGATGAATCCTATCTAGGCATGCTTTGGAAACGGGGAAAGGATTCCCTCAATCTGACTACATTTAGACTTGAGTAGTCCAGGATGAATCCCAACATAAACTATATTGTTAGTTTCCATTACACTTACATGCAAAAGGTCTTTTCCTCTCTGTCTAAACTACCTGGGCGCAATGCTATTCAATTAGCCTTAGGCAAAAGCAGCCACCTGAGTAGACTAGCTGAAGGCCATACCTTGTTTACCTGGAAAGCCCTGTTTGTCAGGGACAAAGGCCCGGGATGTACTTATTTGGTTGTTTTTCAAGCCCTACATTTGTTTAATATGGAACTGGATTAAAACACATTTTGCAAAATGAGCCCCTCCCATTGGGTGGCTCTAGAGCAGGCCTGGGCCAACTTGGGCCCTCCGGGTGTTTTGGACTTCAACTCCCACAATTCCTAACAGCCTACCGGCTGTTAGGAATTGTGAGAGTTGAAGTCCAAAACACCCGGAGGGCCCAAGTTGGCCCAGGCCTGCTCTAGAGCCTCCACTCCTGACCAATCCTTGTGTGGATCCTGGCCGGTCTCTTTCTCTGTCCAACCAGAAGCAGAAGGTGTGCAATTCAAACTGTAACAACTGCGCAAACTCTATTGCGCCTCTTGCTGGGGCACATGTGTGCAGATTTGCCCTTTGGGGCAGGAGCCCACAAGCCTCCATCTCTGATCAGGATGAACAACAAAACGCCTCTGTCCTTGTCTTCGGCTGCTTTGGTGACTTGATTCCAATCAGAAACTTCAGCTATTAATGGTTAGCATTCTTTGCCAGGCAGAATCCTCAAAGTACGAGGGTTGAATGAAAAGTAATGCCTCCACCTTTGTTACGTGGGTTTGGATGGGAATATTTTAATAATTCAAACACAGAAATAATCCTTAGAACGTGTTCTTTAACTACCACTATTGACTTTTCCACACAATTACCAGACAATTGGATACATTTCTGCCAACGATGAATAGGTTTTCTGAAGCCGTCACGGAAGAAGTCGACACTCTGTTTCCGCAACCGGCGTCTCACAGTCCCCATCGTGCACAAATCTTCCGACAGCCAAGCAAAGCAATAATGTGACCCATGCGTTCTTGTGAAATGCCGATCATGATTGAAATTTCTCTCTGAGTGATGCCACGATTGTCCTGAATCAATCTGTCAACCTTTTGCTTGTGAAACTCGGTGGTTGCTGTCACAGGACATCCAACTCTCTGTTTGCCATGCAAGTCAGATGTTCCCACCTCATCATCTTTAAACTTACTCGCCCAAAAACGCACAGGACTCACATCAACACCATCACCATAAACAGCTTGCATTCTCTGATGAATCTCCTTTGGGGTGACACCTTCTCCGGTCAAGAATTCAGTGACTGCACATTGCTTAGGTCGCATTGACCGACCGTCTGCGCAGGGTTCCATACTTCGCACTTTAACAACACAACCGTCCAATACTAAGACTTCCCCGTCTGCGCAGGGTTCCATACTTCGCACTTTAACAACACAACCGTCCAATACTAAGACTTCCCCGTCTGCGCAGGGTTCCATACTTCGCACTTTAACAACACAACCGTTCAATGCTAAGGCTTCCCCGTCTGCGCAGGGTTCCATACTTCGCACTTTAACAACACAACCGTCCAATACTAAGACTTCCCCGTCTGCGCAGGGTTCCATACTTCGCACTTTAACAACACAACCGTCCAATACTAAGACTTCCCCGTCTGCGCAGGGTTCCATACTTCGCACTTTAACAACACAACCGTCCAATGCTAAGACTTCCCCGTCTGCGCAGGGTTCCATACTTCGCATTTTAACAACACAACCGTCCAATACTAAGACTTCCCCGTCTGCGCAGGGTTCCATACTTCGCACTTTAACAACACAACCGTCCAATGCTAAGACTTCCCCGTCTGCGCAGGGTTCCATACTTCGCATTTTAACAACACAACCGTCCAATACTAAGACTTCCCCGTCTGCGCAGGGTTCCATACTTCGCACTTTAACAACACAACCGTCCAATGCTAAGACTTCCCCGTCTGCGCAGGGTTCCATACTTCGCATTTTAACAACACAACCGTCCAATACTAAGACTTCCCCGTCTGCGCAGGGTTCCATACTTCGCACTTTAACAACACAACCGTCCAATACTAAGACTTCCCCGTCTGCGCAGGGTTCCATACTTCGCATTTTAACAACACAACCATTCAATGCTAAGGCTTCCCCGTCTGCGCAGGGTTCCATACTTCGCACTTTAACAACACAACCATTCAATGCTAAGGCTTCCCGCCAAAGGGAACTAACTGTAGAGGAGAGTCTACTGAACAAGCCAGGATCTGCCGCAG
Source organism: Anolis carolinensis (assembly GCF_035594765.1). Taxonomy (NCBI): domain Eukaryota; kingdom Metazoa; phylum Chordata; class Lepidosauria; order Squamata; family Anolidae; genus Anolis; species Anolis carolinensis. Next base: position 206,203,920 of record NC_085845.1, on the reverse strand, counting down.
ACCAGGACTGCCATCTGTTGAGTTACGAAGGTGGAGGCATTACTTTTCATTCAACCCGCGTATTGCGGTCTAGATTCTGGATCACTGGGAGGGAACCATAGTTATCTCTTTCCCTTTAACACCCCCCCTTCACTTAGTTGGAGCCTCATTGCAGTTCCAGCAGCTTCTCCAAAGCCAGAGCCATTGGCAAGAAGGTGCAAGAGGAGTAAGGGGGCAAAACCCATTGCACGTTTGGAGGTTGGTGCTAAAAGCTGGCGTTACAGGCGAAAGCAGCCATGGGCAAACTTTGGCCTTCCAGGTGTTTTGGACTTCAACTTCCACCATTCCTGGCCTCAGGCCCCTTTGCTTTTCCCCCTCACACTAAACTCGCAATCAGAGAGCTGTGAAGAATAAGAGACCCGTGTACACTTCAGATTCATTGCAGTGGAAGCCATTGGCAGTGCTTCCACAGCCAATGGCTCAATGCTATGGAGTCCCAGAAGCTGTAGTTTGGGGAGAAAAAGCAAAAGACCACTCCCAGGATTCCCTAGCATTGAGCCATGGCAGTTAAAAGGGCTGGGCTGTGGCACAGCTGGTTAGTAACCAGCTGCAATAAATCACTACTGACCTAAAGGTCATGAGTTCGAAGCCAGCCTGGGTCGGACTGAGCTCCCAACGATTAATAGTCTAACTTGCTGTTGACCTATGCAGCCGAAAGACAGTTGCATCTGTCAAGTAGGAATTTAGGTACCACTTATGCGGGGAGGCCAATTTAACTAATTTATGACGCCATAAAATCTCCAGTGGTGTGTGGAAGAATGAGGAATGAGGAAGTACTCCATCAAGGACGGTGAAGCGGTAGCTCCCCCTTGTGGCCGGAATCAAGCATACCCTCATGAAGCCAGAAACTGGAACATTAAATTGCCTCTATGTCTGTCTATATGTGTCGTGAGTGTCGAATGGCACTGAATGTTTGCCATGTATATGTGCACTGTGATCCACCCTGAGTCCTCTTCGGGGTGAAAGAGAAGGGCAGAATATAAATACTGTAAATAAATAAAATAAAAGAGATTCCAAAGTGGATTAAATTCTGAAGTGTAGATGCACCGCTAGAACATGGAAAGAATATTTGATAATTTAGAGGGATTTTAACTGATTTATTTATTTATTATTTACAGTATTTATATTCTGCCCTTCTCACTCCAAAGGGGACTCAGGGCGGATCACATTATGTACATATAGGGCAAACATTCAATGCCCATAAACACATCAGACAGAGACCGAGACAGACAGATGCAGAGGCAATTTAACCTTCTCCTGAGGGGATGTTCGATTCTGGCCACAGGGGGGAGCAGCTGCTTCATCATCCACTGTGACGGCACTTCCTCATTCCAGGTCGTAAATTAGTTAATCTTGCCTCCCCACTTTATAAGTGGTACCTTATTTCCTACTTGATAGATGCAACTATCTTTCGGGTTGCTAGGTCAGCACCGAGCAGGGGCTATATTTTATTTTTAATTGATGGGTGCTTACCCCACCACGGGCTGGCCTCGAACTCATGACCTCATGGTCAGAGTGATTTATTGCAGCAGCTGTTTACCAGCCTGTGCCACAGCCCAGCCTGCGCCACAGCCCAGCCCCAATTCTATTTTATTTATTATTTATTTATTACAATATTTATATCCCGCCCAACAGGGGACTCAGGGCGGCTTAAAATAAAACGCATATATAAAAATTATACAGTGTAATATAAATCAGTTAAAAAATTATTATTAACTTACATCAGTATTCATAAAACACATTATAAAATACAGGTAGGCATGTTCAGTTCAAAAAACTGGGCCTGTCAATTGAGTTCCAGCGTACATGATAATAATTAACGCTGCCAATTATTATTCAAAAGCCTGGCCCCATAACCAAGTTTTAAGCTTCCTACGGAAGGATAGGAGGGGGGGAGCCTGCCTGACTTCACTGGGGAGGGCATTCCATAGGCGGGGAGCCACCACTGAAAAGGCCCCGTCTCTCGTCCCCGCCAGACGCACTTTTTAATATTGTTATGGCGTAGATCTTTAAATTGCATTGATCATTTTAATGAACTGTGAGAGAAAAGCAGGATATAAGTATTAGACGATGAGGAGGAAGAGGAGAAAATATGTAGGAATAACACAATTCTCCATAGGAGCCCATTATTATTAAAATGAATACTCATACAGAGCTGCTTGGAAGGAAAGAAAACATATTTGCATTTATTATTATTAAAAAAGAGATATGAATTCCTGAATGCATTGTAAGGCACCCATGAGTCAAGCAAGGCACATATATACAGGCTTCAAACCCACAAAGGCAACTGATCCAGAGAGATGATGACGATGATGATGATCCCGACTCAAAAAGGCATTGGATGTTGGCTTCTGCCAAAGCTGGCCCATGCCTGATCTAGATGCATCATGAAAGTTGGGTCCTTTGTCCACATCAGCTCCTTTGTCCACAGCGGTGGTCTGTTTGTGGAATATCGAGGGTCTCCAGGTGTTTGGCTTGCAACTGGAGGGGTTGGCCCCAAACCCAAAGCTTCTGGGGTTCCAATGAGAGTAAAGACTTGGGAGTTCCTGACGTGAGTGCCATTTCTGAGTCCAGGTTGCAAGAAGCGAATGGAGTCTCTTTTGCTGAGATTTCGGCACAATCTGGTCCATTGGGTCCGAGACGCTGACCCCGCCAGGTTGGTCTCCCATATGGATCCCAGCCATAGACTGATGCCAACACTCAGGAGAAGGCCTTGCCCGCCCTGGCCTCCTCCGCGATGGTGACGCCCGTCCGGCCTCCGTCCGCTGACCGCTGGCCAGAGAGGTCCCCCAGGAAGTCCACCAGGCCCAGGAGGGCCGAGAAGGCCGAGAGCAGCAGGCCCAGCAGGTAGAGCCTCACCAGCCACGGCATCAGGACACAAAGCGGGGCGTTTCGGGGGGGGGGGGGGGGCTTCACACTTCGGCCCCTGTGAGCTCCTGAGGAAGACAAAAGGGAGACTGAGAGTTGGAAGAGACCCCTCAAAAGCCATCTAGTCCAACCCCCTTCTGCCAGACAGGAAGGACACCAACCAAGCCCTCCCGACAGATGGCCATCCAGCCATTGATAGGTGGCCATACATATGGCAATTAGATATCATACTGTGGTCCATAGACTCCTAGAATTGGAAGAGACCCCTCAAAAGCCATCTAGTCCAACCCCCTTCTGCCAGACAGGAAGGACACCAACCAAGCCCTCCCGACAGATGGCCATCCAGCCATTGATAGGTGGCCATACATATGGCAATTAGATATCATACTGCGGTCCATAGACTCCTAGAATTGGAAGAGACCCCTCAAAAGCCATCTAGTCCAACCCCCTTCTGCCATGATGGACACCATCCAAGCCCTCCCGACAGATGGCCACCCAGCCATTGATAGGTGGCCATACATATGGCAATTAGATATCCTACTGAGGTCCATAGACTCCTAGAATTGGAAGAGACCCCTCAAAAGCCATCTAGTCCAACCCCCTTCTGCCATGATGGACACCATCCAAGCCCTCCCGACAGATGGCCATCCAGCCATTGATAGGTGGCCATACATATGGCAATTAGATATCCTACTGAGGTCCATAGACTCCTAGAATTGGAAGAGACCCCTCAAAAGCCATCTAGTCCAACCCCCTTCTGCCATGATGGACACCATCCAAGCCCTCCCGACAGATGGCCACCCAGCCATTGATAGGTGGCCATACATATGGCAATTAGATATCATACTGCGGTCCATAGACTCCTAGAATTGGAAGAGACCCCTCAAAAGCCATCTAGTCCAACCCCCTTCTGCCAAACAGGAAGGACACCAACCAAGCCCTCCCGACAGATGGCCACCCAGCCATTGATAGGTGGCCATACATATGGCAATTAGATATCATACTGTGGTCCATAGACTCCTAGAATTGGAAGAGACCCCTCAAAAGCCATCTAGTCCAACCCCCTTCTGCCAAACAGGAAGGACACCAACCAAGCCCTCCCGACAGATGGCCACCCAGCCATTGATAGGTGGCCATACATATGGCAATTAGATATCATACTGCGGTCCATAGACTCCTAGAATTGGAAGAGACCCCTCAAAAGCCATCTAGTCCAACCCCCTTCTGCCATGATGGACACCATCCAAGCCCTCCCGACAGATGGCCACCCAGCCATTGATAGGTGGCCATACATATGGCAATTAGATATCCTACTGAGGTCCATAGACTCCTAGAATTGGAAGAGACCCCTCAAAAGCCATCTAGTCCAACCCCCTTCTGCCATGATGGACACCATCCAAGCCCTCCCGACAGATGGCCATCCAGCCATTGATAGGTGGCCATACATATGGCAATTAGATATCATACTGCGGTCCATAGACTCCTAGAATTGGAAGAGACCCCTCAAAAGCCATCTAGTCCAACCCCCTTCTGCCATGATGGACACCATCCAAGCCCTCCCGACAGATGGCCATCCAGCCATTGATAGGTGGCCATACATATGGCAATTAGATATCATACTGCGGTCCATAGACTCCTAGAATTGGAAGAGACCCCTCAAAAGCCATCTAGTCCAACCCCCTTCTGTCATGATGGACACCATCCAAGCCCTCCCGACAGATGGCCACCCAGCCATTGATAGGTGGCCATACATATGGCAATTAGATATCATACTGCGGTCCATAGACTCCTAGAATTGGAAGAGACCCCTCAAAAGCCATCTAGTCCAACCCCCTTCTGTCATGATGGACACCATCCAAGCCCTCCCGACAGATGGCCACCCAGCCATTGATAGGTGGCCATACATATGGCAATTAGATATCATACTGCGGTCCATAGACTCCTAGAATTGGAAGAGACCCCTCAAAAGCCATCTAGTCCAACCCCCTTCTGCCATGATGGACACCATCCAAGCCCTCCCGACAGATGGCCATCCAGCCATTGATAGGTGGCCATACATATGGCAATTAGATATCCTACTGAGGTCCATAGACTCCTAGAATTGGAAGAGACCCCTCCAAAGCCATCTAGTCCAACCCCCTTCTGCCAAACAGGAAGGACACCAGCCAAGCCCTCCCGACAGATGGCCACCCAGCCATTGATAGGTGGCCATACATATGGCAATTAGATATCCTACTGAGGTCCATAGACTCCTAGAATTGGAAGAGACCCCTCAAAAGCCATCTAGTCCAACCCCCTTCTGCCAGACAGGAAGGACACCATCCAAGCCCTCCCGACAGATGGCCACCCAGCCATTGATAGGTGGCCATACATATGGTAATTAGATATCATACTGCGGTCCATAGACTCCTAGAATCGGAAGAGACCCCTCAAAAGCCATCTAGTCCAACCCCCTTCTGCCAGACAGGAAGGACACCATCCAAGCCCTCCCGACAGATGGCCACCCAGCCATTGATAGGTGGCCATACATATGGTAATTAGATATCATACTGAGGTCCATAGACTCCTAGAATTGGAAGAGACCCTTCAAAAGCCATCTAGTCCAACCCCCTTCTGCCAGACAGGAAGGACACCATCCAAGCCCTCCCGACAGATGGCCACCCAGCCATTGATAGGTGGCCATACATATGGTAATTAGATATCATACTGAGGTCCATAGACTCCTAGAATTGGAAGAGACCCCTCAAAAGCCATCTAGTCCAACCCCCTTCTGCCAGACAGGAAGGACACCATCCAAGCCCTCCCGACAGATGGCCATCCAGCCATTGATAGGTGGCCATACATATGGCAATTAGATATCATACTGTGGTCCATAGACTCCTAGAATTGGAAGAGACCCCTCAAAAGCCATCTAGTCCAACCCCCTTCTGCCAGACAGGAAGGACACCAACCAAGCCCTCCCGACAGATGGCCATCCAGCCATTGATAGGTGGCCATACATATGGCAATTAGATATCATACTGCGGTCCATAGACTCCTAGAATTGGAAGAGACCCCTCAAAAGCCATCTAGTCCAACCCCCTTCTGCCATGATGGACACCATCCAAGCCCTCCCGACAGATGGCCATCCAGCCATTGATAGGTGGCCATACATATGGCAATTAGATATCCTACTGAGGTCCATAGACTCCTAGAATTGGAAGAGACCCCTCCAAAGCCATCTAGTCCAACCCCCTTCTGCCAAACAGGAAGGACACCAGCCAAGCCCTCCCGACAGATGGCCACCCAGCCATTGATAGGTGGCCATACATATGGCAATTAGATATCCTACTGAGGTCCATAGACTCCTAGAATTGGAAGAGACCCCTCAAAAGCCATCTAGTCCAACCCCCTTCTGCCATGATGGACACCATCCAAGCCCTCCCGACAGATGGCCATCCAGCCATTGATAGGTGGCCATACATATGGCAATTAGATATCCTACTGAGGTCCATAGACTCCTAGAATTGGAAGAGACCCCTCAAAAGCCATCTAGTCCAACCCCCTTCTGCCATGATGGACACCATCCAAGCCCTCCCGACAGATGGCCATCCAGCCATTGATAGGTGGCCATACATATGGCAATTAGATATCCTACTGAGGTCCATAGACTCCTAGAATTGGAAGAGACCCCTCCAAAGCCATCTAGTCCAACCCCCTTCTGCCATGATGGACACCATCCAAGCCCTCCCGACAGATGGCCATCCAGCCATTGATAGGTGGCCATACATATGGCAATTAGATATCCTACTGAGGTCCATAGACTCCTAGAATTGGAAGAGACCCCTCAAAAGCCATCTAGTCCAACCCCCTTCTGCCATGATGGACACCATCCAAGCCCTCCCGACAGATGGCCATCCAGCCATTGATAGGTGGCCATACATATGGCAATTAGATATCCTACTGAGGTCCATAGACTCCTAGAATTGGAAGAGACCCCTCAAAAGCCATCTAGTCCAACCCCCTTCTGCCAGACAGGAAGGACACCAACCAAGCCCTCCCGACAGATGGCCACCCAGCCATTGATAGGTGGCCATACATATGGTAATTAGATATCCTACTGAGGTCCATAGACTCCTAGAATTGGAAGAGACCCCTCAAAAACCATCTAGTCCAACCCCCTTCTGCCAGACAGGAAGGACACCATCCAAGCCCTCCCGACAGATGGCCATCCAGCCATTGATAGGTGGCCATACATATGGCAATTAGATATCCTACTGAGGTCCATAGACTCCTAGAATTGGAAGAGACCCCTCAAAAGCCATCTAGTCCAACCCCCTTCTGCCAGACAGGAAGGACACCAACCAAGCCCTCCCGACAGATGGCCACCCAGCCATTGATAGGTGGCCATACATATGGTAATTAGATATCATACTGCGGTCCATAGACTCCTAGAATCGGAAGAGACCCCTCAAAAGCCATCTAGTCCAACCCCCTTCTGCCAGACAGGAAGGACACCATCCAAGCCCTCCCGACAGATGGCCATCCAGCCATTGATAGGTGGCCATACATATGGCAATTAGATATCCTACTGAGGTCCATAGACTCCTAGAATTGGAAGAGACCCCTCAAAAGCCATCTAGTCCAACCCCCTTCTGCCAGACAGGAAGGACACCAACCAAGCCCTCCCGACAGATGGCCACCCAGCCATTGATAGGTGGCCATACATATGGTAATTAGATATCATACTGCGGTCCATAGACTCCTAGAATCGGAAGAGACCCCTCAAAAGCCATCTAGTCCAACCCCCTTCTGCCAGACAGGAAGGACACCATCCAAGCCCTCCCGACAGATGGCCACCCAGCCATTGATAGGTGGCCATACATATGGTAATTAGATATCATACTGAGGTCCATAGACTCCTAGAATTGGAAGAGACCCCTCAAAAGCCATCTAGTCCAACCCCCTTCTGCCAGACAGGAAGGACACCAACCAAGCCCTCCCGACAGATGGCCATCCAGCCATTGATAGGTGGCCATACATATGGCAATTAGATATCATACTGTGGTCCATAGACTCCTAGAATTGGAAGAGACCCCTCAAAAGCCATCTAGTCCAACCCCCTTCTGCCAGACAGGAAGGACACCAACCAAGCCCTCCCGACAGATGGCCATCCAGCCATTGATAGGTGGCCATACATATGGCAATTAGATATCATACTGCGGTCCATAGACTCCTAGAATTGGAAGAGACCCCTCAAAAGCCATCTAGTCCAACCCCCTTCTGCTATGATGGACACCATCCAAGCCCTCCCGACAGATGGCCATCCAGCCATTGATAGGTGGCCATACATATGGCAATTAGATATCATACTGCGGTCCATAGACTCCTAGAATTGGAAGAGACCCCTCAAAAGCCATCTAGTCCAACCCCCTTCTGCCATGATGGACACCATCCAAGCCCTCCCGACAGATGGCCATCCAGCCATTGATAGGTGGCCATACATATGGTAATTAGATATCATACTGCGGTCCATAGACTCCTAGAATTGGAAGAGACCCCTCAAAAGCCATCTAGTCCAACCCCCTTCTGCCAGACAGGAAGGACACCATCCAAGCCCTCCCGACAGATGGCCACCCAGCCATTGATAGGTGGCCATACATATGGCAATTAGATATCATACTGCGGTCCATAGACTCCTAGAATTGGAAGAGACCCCTCAAAAGCCATCTAGTCCAACCCCCTTCTGCCATGATGGACACCATCCAAGCCCTCCCGACAGATGGCCACCCAGCCATTGATAGGTGGCCATACATATGGCAATTAGATATCCTACTGAGGTCCATAGACTCCTAGAATTGGAAGAGACCCCTCCAAAGCCATCTAGTCCAACCCCCTTCTGCCAAACAGGAAGGACACCAACCAAGCCCTCCCGACAGATGGCCATCCAGCCATTGATAGGTGGCCATACATATGGCAATTAGATATCCTACTGAGGTCCATAGACTCCTAGAATTGGAAGAGACCCCTCCAAAGCCATCTAGTCCAACCCCCTTCTGCCAAACAGGAAGGACACCAACCAAGCCCTCCCGACAGATGGCCACCCAGCCATTGATAGGTGGCCATACATATGGCAATTAGATATCCTACTGAGGTCCATAGACTCCTAGAATTGGAAGAGACCCCTCAAAAGCCATCTAGTCCAACCCCCTTCTGCCATGATGGACACCATCCAAGCCCTCCCGACAGATGGCCATCCAGCCATTGATAGGTGGCCATACATATGGCAATTAGATATCCTACTGAGGTCCATAGACTCCTAGAATTGGAAGAGACCCCTCAAAAGCCATCTAGTCCAACCCCCTTCTGCCATGATGGACACCATCCAAGCCCTCCCGACAGATGGCCATCCAGCCATTGATAGGTGGCCATACATATGGCAATTAGATATCCTACTGAGGTCCATAGACTCCTAGAATTGGAAGAGACCCCTCCAAAGCCATCTAGTCCAACCCCCTTCTGCCAAACAGGAAGGACACCAACCAAGCCCTCCCGACAGATGGCCACCCAGCCATTGATAGGTGGCCATACATATGGTAATTAGATATCATACTGCGGTCCATAGACTCCTAGAATTGGAAGAGACCCCTCAAAAGCCATCTAGTCCAACCCCCTTCTGCCAGACAGGAAGGACACCAACCAAGCCCTCCCGACAGATGGCCACCCAGCCATTGATAGGTGGCCATACATATGGTAATTAGATATCATACTGCGGTCCATAGACTCCTAGAATTGGAAGAGACCCCTCAAAAGCCATCTAGTCCAACCCCCTTCTGCCAGACAGGAAGGACACCAACCAAGCCCTCCCGACAGATGGCCACCCAGCCATTGATAGGTGGCCATACATATGGTAATTAGATATCATACTGCGGTCCATAGACTCCTAGAATTGGAAGAGACCCCTCAAAAGCCATCTAGTCCAACCCCCTTCTGCCAGACAGGAAGGACACCAACCAAGCCCTCCCGACAGATGGCCACCCAGCCATTGATAGGTGGCCATACATATGGTAATTAGATATCATACTGCGGTCCATAGACTCCTAGAATCGGAAGAGACCCCTCAAAAGCCATCTAGTCCAACCCCCTTCTGCCAGACAGGAAGGACACCAACCAAGCCCTCCCGACAGATGGCCACCCAGCCATTGATAGGTGGCCATACATATGGTAATTAGATATCATACTGCGGTCCATAGACTCCTAGAATCGGAAGAGACCCCTCAAAAGCCATCTAGTCCAACCCCCTTCTGCCAGACAGGAAGGACACCAACCAAGCCCTCCCGACAGATGGCCACCCAGCCATTGATAGGTGGCCATACATATGGTAATTAGATATCATACTGCGGTCCATAGACTCCTAGAATTGGAAGAGACCCCTCCAAAGCCATCTAGTCCAACCCCCTTCTGCCAGACAGGAAGGACACCAACCAAGCCCTCCCGACAGATGGCCACCCAGCCATTGATAGGTGGCCATACATATGGTAATTAGATATCATACTGCGGTCCATAGACTCCTAGAATTGGAAGAGACCCCTCCAAAGCCATCTAGTCCAACCCCCTTCTGCCAGACAGGAAGGACACCAACCAAGCCCTCCCGACAGATGGCCACCCAGCCATTGATAGGTGGCCATACATATGGTAATTAGATATCATACTGCGGTCCATAGACTCCTAGAATCGGAAGAGACCCCTCAAAAGCCATCTAGTCCAACCCCCTTCTGCCAGACAGGAAGGACACCAACCAAGCCCTCCCGACAGATGGCCACCCAGCCATTGATAGGTGGCCATACATATGGTAATTAGATATCATACTGCGGTCCATAGACTCCTAGAATTGGAAGAGACCCCTCCAAAGCCATCTAGTCCAACCCCCTTCTGCCAAACAGGAAGGACACCAACCAAGCCCTCCCGACAGATGGCCACCCAGCCATTGATAGGTGGCCATACATATGGTAATTAGATATCATACTGCGGTCCATAGACTCCTAGAATCGGAAGAGACCCCTCAAAAGCCATCTAGTCCAACCCCCTTCTGCCAGACAGGAAGGACACCAACCAAGCCCTCCCGACAGATGGCCACCCAGCCATTGATAGGTGGCCATACATATGGTAATTAGATATCATACTGCGGTCCATAGACTCCTAGAATTGGAAGAGACCCCTCAAAAGCCATCTAGTCCAACCCCCTTCTGCCAGACAGGAAGGACACCAACCAAGCCCTCCCGACAGATGGCCACCCAGCCATTGATAGGTGGCCATACATATGGTAATTAGATATCATACTGCGGTCCATAGACTCCTAGAATCGGAAGAGACCCCTCAAAAGCCATCTAGTCCAACCCCCTTCTGCCAGACAGGAAGGACACCAACCAAGCCCTCCCGACAGATGGCCACCCAGCCATTGATAGGTGGCCATACATATGGTAATTAGATATCATACTGCGGTCCATAGACTCCTAGAATTGGAAGAGACCCCTCAAAAGCCATCTAGTCCAACCCCCTTCTGCCAGACAGGAAGGACACCAACCAAGCCCTCCCAACAGATGGCCACCCAGCCATTGATAGGTGGCCATACATATGGTAATTAGATATCATACTGCGGTCCATAGACTCCTAGAATTGGAAGAGACCCCTCAAAAGCCATCTAGTCCAACCCCCTTCTGCCAGACAGGAAGGACACCAACCAAGCCCTCCCGACAGATGGCCACCCAGCCATTGATAGGTGGCCATACATATGGTAATTAGATATCATACTGCGGTCCATAGACTCCTAGAATTGGAAGAGACCCCTCCAAAGCCATCTAGTCCAACCCCCTTCTGCCAGACAGGAAGGACACCAACCAAGCCCTCCCGACAGATGGCCACCCAGCCATTGATAGGTGGCCATACATATGGCAATTAGATATCCTACTGAGGTCCATAGACTCCTAGAATTGGAAGAGACCCCTCAAAAGCCATCTAGTCCAACCCCCTTCTGCCATGATGGACACCATCCAAGCCCTCCCGACAGATGGCCATCCAGCCATTGATAGGTGGCCATACATATGGCAATTAGATATCCTACTGAGGTCCATAGACTCCTAGAATTGGAAGAGACCCCTCCAAAGCCATCTAGTCCAACCCCCTTCTGCCAGACAGGAAGGACACCAACCAAGCCCTCCCGACAGATGGCCACCCAGCCATTGATAGGTGGCCATACATATGGTAATTAGATATCATACTGCGGTCCATAGACTCCTAGAATTGGAAGAGACCCCTCAAAAGCCATCTAGTCCAACCCCCTTCTGCCAGACAGGAAGGACACCAACCAAGCCCTCCCGACAGATGGCCACCCAGCCATTGATAGGTGGCCATACATATGGCAATTAGATATCCTACTGAGGTCCATAGACTCCTAGAATTGGAAGAGACCCCTCAAAAGCCATCTAGTCCAACCCCCTTCTGCCATGATGGACACCATCCAAGCCCTCCCGACAGATGGCCATCCAGCCATTGATAGGTGGCCATACATATGGCAATTAGATATCCTACTGAGGTCCATAGACTCCTAGAATTGGAAGAGACCCCTCCAAAGCCATCTAGTCCAACCCCCTTCTGCCAAACAGGAAGGACACCAACCAAGCCCTCCCGACAGATGGCCACCCAGCCATTGATAGGTGGCCATACATATGGTAATTAGATATCATACTGCGGTCCATAGACTCCTAGAATTGGAAGAGACCCCTCAAAAGCCATCTAGTCCAACCCCCTTCTGCCAGACAGGAAGGACACCAACCAAGCCCTCCCGACAGATGGCCACCCAGCCATTGATAGGTGGCCATACATATGGTAATTAGATATCATACTGCGGTCCATAGACTCCTAGAATTGGAAGAGACCCCCTCCAAAGCCATTTAGTCCAACCTGCCATGATGGACACCATCCAAGCCCTCACGACAGATGGCCATCCAGCCACTGACAGAGGGCCATACATATGGGATATCATACTGAGGACCATAGACTTCTAGAATTGGAAGAGACTCCCTCAAAGGCCATTCAGTCCAACCCCCTTCTGCCAGACAGGACGGACACCATCCAAACCCTCCCAGCAGATGGCCATCCAGCCTGTCATAGAATCATAGAACCTTAAGAGTTGGAAGAGAGCTTAAGAGCATCCCATCCAACCCCTTTCTGCTATGCAGGGTAACACAAAGCCCTCCTGACAGACAACAACAACAACAACAATGGCTTGAGGCTATTGTTGGAAGAGACCTTAAGAACATACAGTTCAACCCCTTTTGCCATTATGCAGGAAGACAACATCCAAGCCCTCCCGACTGATGGCCATTCAGCCTTTGATAGATGTCCATACATATGAGAGACAGATATCATACATCTCAAGCATGGCATAGAATAGTAGCTTTGGAAGTGACAGACCTCAAGGCCCATCCAGTCCAACCCCCTTCTGCCATGATGGACACCATCCAGGCCGTCCCAACAGACGGCCATCCAGCCATTGATAGAGGGCCATACATATGGGAGATAGATATCATACTAAGCACCATAGACTTCTAGAATTGGAAGAGACCCCCTCAAAGGCCATTCAGTCCAACCCCCTTCTGCCAGACAGGAAGAACATCATCCAAGCCCTCCCAACAGATGGCCATCCAGCCTGTCATAGAATCATAGAACCCTAGAGTTGGAAGAGACCTTAAGAACATCCAGTTCAATCCTCTTTTGCCATTATGCAGGAAGACACCATCCAAGCCCCCCCCCCATCTGATGGCCATCCAGCCATTGATAGATGGCCATACATATGGGAGATAGATATTATACATCTCAAGCATGGCATAGAATTGTAGCATTGGAAGCGACAGACCCCAAGGCCCATCCAGTCCAACCCCCTTCTGCCAAACAGGAAGGACACCATCCAAACCCTCCCGACAGATGGCCATCCACCCTATGAGTCAGAAGAGACCTTAAGAGCATCCAGTCCAACCCCCTTCTGCCATTATGCAAGAAGACACCATCCAACCCCTCCCAACAGATGGCCATTCAGCTATTAATAGGTGACCATAGATATGGTAGCTAGGTATGACTGATACATGCATATGTATATATGAGAGTGTGTCTTATAGAATCCTTGTGTTGGAAGAGACCCCAAAGGCTAATCCAACCCATTCTGCCAGGAAGGACACTACACAAGCCCTCCCGACAAATGGCCATCCACCCTGTCATAGAATCATAGAATCCTAGATTTGGAGAAGACCTTAAGAGCATCCAGTCCAACTCATTTCTGCCATTATGCAGGAAGACACCATCCAAGCCCACCCAACAGATGGCCATCCAGCCACTGATAGATGCCATAGATATTGGTGGACAGATGAGATAGATAGATAGATAGATAGATAGATAGATGGACAGGTGCGAGATATCATAGAATCCTAGTGTTGGAGGAGACCTCAAAGGCCCATCCAGCCCAACTCCCTTCTTCCATACAGGAAGGACACCATCTAAGCCCTCCCGACAGATGGCCAGCTAGTCTGTCATGGAATCATAGAACCTTAGAGTCGGAAAAGACCTTAAGAACATCCAGTCCAACCCCTTTCTGCTATGCAGAGTAACACAAAGCCCTCCTGACAGACAATAATAATAATAATAATAATAATAATAATAATAATAATAATAATAACGATTCGAGGTGGGCTACAAGATGACTATTCAGCCATGGATGGGTGACCATAGATATGGCAGATAGATATGACTGATACACATATACATGCATATGATGATAGAATTCCTCCATTGAAAAAGACCCCAAAGGCCCACCCAGTGCAACCTTCGCTTGTGCATGGAAATACAATCAAAGCCCTCCCGATAGATGGCCATCCAGCCTGTCATAGAATCATACAACCGGTAATAGTAATAATAGTCTTCTATCTTTTTATGTATACATATATACACATAGTAAAAGTGAAAATCTGTATGTGTGTATGTGGTGGAGGTGTCCATGTACTCAGACAGCCCCCCCCCCCCCCAGTCTCCACAAACAACAGAGTGCTGGGGAGCCACTAAAGCCCACCCTCCAAGGACATTGCAGGTTACAGTGAGCCACATCCCAGGGTTCCTTTCTCTCTCCATTGGTGTGGGATTTGCATGACCCCGCCCACTGCCCCTCCCGTAACCCTTTCCCAATGGTTTATAGGAGTTGTAGGGACTGGGATGTATAGTTCACCTGCACTCCAAGAGCACTCT
>NC_085845.1:205868594-205873594 GCF_035594765.1 Anolis carolinensis | reverse complement strand
AAGAAGACCCCCAAATCCCCAAGTGAAGTAGTCTCCTGTTTTAATATTGTGTGCTTCATGTCGATTTTAACGATTGTTTTACTGATATTGATGTTTTTATTGGTATAATTGTTTTATTGCTGTGTTATTGATATTTGTTTGATTTATCGGGCTAGGCCCCATGTAAGCCGTCCCGAGTCCCTTCGGGGAGATGGGGCGGGGTATAAAAATAAAGTTATTATTATTATTATTATTATTATTATTGACACAACGATGTTGTATGACACAGCAAACAAGATAGACATGCTGGATTTCATATCACAAAACCACAAGTCGAACACTTCCCAAGTGTCTAGGACTCTGTGATGTATTTTCGGATGATGCTGCAGATCCCAGTCAGGTGGCCTTTTGCAGTTGGCAGATCGTAATTTTGTCAATGTCTATTGTTTCCAAATGCCGGCTGAGATCTTTTGGCACGGCACCCAGTGTGCCCATCACCACCGGGACCACCTGCACTGGTTTCTGCCAGAGTCTTTGCAGTTCAATCTTGAGGTCCTGAGAGCGGCTGAGTTTTTCCTGTTGTTTTTCTTCAATGCGACTGTCACCTGGGATGGCAACATCAATGATCCAAACCTTGTTCTTTTCCACAACTGTGATGTCTGGTGTGTTGTGTTCCAGAACTTTGTCAGTCTGGATTCGGAAGTCCCACAGTATCTTTGCGTGCTCATTTTCCAAGACTTTTGCAGGTTTGTGATCCCACCAGTTCTTTGCTGCTGGGAGGTGGTACTTGAGGCATAAGTTCCAATGGATCATTTGGGCCACACAGTTGTGCCTCTGTTTGTAGTCTGTCTGTGCAATTTTCTTACAGCAGCTGAGGAGATGATCCATGGTTTCGTTAGCTTCCTTGCACAGTCTGCATTTTGGGTCATCAGCTGATTTTTCAATCTTGGCCTTAATTGCATTTGTCCTGATGTCTTCAGGGTCCCATTCGTGAGCCAGAGCCAGGTCTTCTATTATTATTATTATTATTATTATTATTATTATTATTATTATTATTAATTGCCTTTGTCCTGATGTCTTGCTCCTGGGCTGCAAGGATCAGGCCTTCTGTCTCCTTCTTCAGGGTCCCATTCGTGAGCCAGAGCCAGGTCTTCTATTATTATTATTATTATTATTATTATTATTATTATTATTAATGGCCTTTGTTCTGATGTCTTGCTCCTGGGCTACAAGGATCAGGCCTTCTGTCTCCTTCTTCAGGGTCCCATTCGTGAGCCAGAGCCAGGTCTTCTATTATTATTATTATTATTATTATTATTATTATTATTATTAATGGCCTTTGTTCTGATGTCTTGCTCCTGGGCTGCAAGGATCAGGCCTTCTGTCTCCTTCTTCAGGGTCCCATTCGTGAGCCAGAGCCAGGTCTTCTATTATTATTATTATTATTATTATTATTATTATTATTATTATTAATGGCCTTTGTTCTGATGTCTTGCTCCTGGGCTGCAAGGCCTTCTGTCTCCTTCTTCAGGGTCCCATTCGTGAGCCAGAGCCAGGTCTTCTATTATTATTATTATTATTATTATTATTATTATTATTATTAATGGCCTTTGTTCTGATGTCTTGCTCCTGGGCTGCAAGGCCTTCTGTCTCCTTCTTCAGGGTCCCATTCGTGAGCCAGAGCCAGGTCTTCTATTATTATTATTATTATTATTATTATTATTATTATTATTAATTGCCTTTGTTCTGATGTCTTGCTCCTGGGCTGCAAGGATCAGGCCTTCTGTCTCCTTCTTCAGGGTCCCATTCGTGAGCCAGAGCCAGGTCTTCTATTATTATTATTATTATTATTATTATTATTATTATTAATGGCCTTTGTCCTGATGTCTTGCTCCTGGGCTGCAAGGATCAGGCCTTCTGTCTCCTTCTTCAGGGTCCCATTCGTGAGCCAGAGCCAGGTCTTCTATTATTATTATTATTATTATTATTATTATTATTATTATTATTATTAATGGCCTTTGTTCTGATGTCTTGCTCCTGGGCTGCAAGGCCTTCTGTCTCCTTCTTCAGGGTCCCATTCGTGAGCCAGAGCCAGGTCTTCTATTATTATTATTATTATTATTATTATTATTATTATTATTATTAATGGCCTTTGTTCTGATGTCTTGCTCCTGGGCTACAAGGATCAGGCCTTCTGTCTCCTTCTTCAGGGTCCCATTCGTGAGCCAGAGCCAGGTCTTCTATTATTATTATTATTATTATTATTATTATTATTATTAATGGCCTTTGTCCTGATGTCTTGCTCCTGGGCTGCAAGGATCAGGCCTTCTGTCTCCTTCTTCATGGTCCCATTCGTGAGCCAGAGCCAGGTCTTCTATTATTATTATTATTATTATTATTATTATTATTATTAATGGCCTTTGTTCTGATGTCTTGCTCCTGGGCTGCAAGGATCAGGCCTTCTGTCTCCTTCTTCAGGGTCCCATTCGTGAGCCAGAGCCAGGTCTTCTATTATTATTATTATTATTATTATTATTATTATTATTAATGGCCTTTGTTCTGATGTCTTGCTCCTGGGCTGCAAGGCCTTCTGTCTCCTTCTTCAGGGTCCCATTCGTGAGCCAGAGCCAGGTCTTCTATTATTATTATTATTATTATTATTATTATTATTATTAATTGCCTTTGTCCTGATGTCTTGCTCCTGGGCTACAAGGATCAGGCCTTCTGTCTCCTTCTTCAGGGTCCCATTCGTGAGCCAGAGCCAGGTCTTCTATTATTATTATTATTATTATTATTATTATTATTATTATTATTATTAATTGCCTTTGTCCTGATGTCTTGCTCCTGGGCTGCAAGGATCAGGCCTTCTGTCTCCTTCTTCAGGGTCCCATTCGTGAGCCATAGCCAGGTCTTCTATTATTATTATTATTATTATTATTATTATTATTATTATTATTAATGGCCTTTGTCCTGATGTCTTGCTCCTGGGCTGCAAGGATCAGGCCTTCTGTCTCCTTCTTCAGGGTCCCATTCGTGAGCCATAGCCAGGTCTTCTATTATTATTATTATTATTATTATTATTATTAATGGCCTTTGTCCTGATGTCTTGCTCCTGGGCTGCATGGATCAGGCCTTCTGTCTCCTTCTTCAGGGTCCCATTCGTGAGCCAGAGCCAGGTCTTCTATTATTATTATTATTATTATTATTATTATTATTATTATTAATTGCCTTTGTCCTGATGTCTTGCTCCTGGGCTGCAAGGATCAGGCCTTCTGTCTCCTTCTTCAGGGTCCCATTCGTGAGCCAGAGCCAGGTCTTCTATTATTATTATTATTATTAATTGCCTTTGTCCTGATGTCTTGCTCTTGTGCTGCAAGGATCAGGCCTTCTGTCTCCTTCTTCAGGGTCCCATTCGTGAGCCAGAGCCAGGTCTTCTATTATTATTATTATTATTATTATTATTAATTGCCTTTGTTCTGATGGCTTGCTCCTGGGCTGCAAGGATCAGGCCTTCTGTCTCCTTCTTCAGGGTCCCATTCGTGAGCCAGAGCCAGGTCTTCTATTATTATTATTATTATTAATTGCCTTTGTTCTGATGTCTTGCTCCTGGGCTGCAAGGATCAGGCCTTCTGTCTCCTTCTTCAGGGTCCCATTCGTGAGCCAGAGCCAGGTCTTCTATTATTATTATTATTATTATTATTATTAATTGCCTTTGTTCTGATGGCTTGCTCCTGGGCTGCAAGGATCAGGCCTTCTGTCTCCTTCTTCAGGGTCCCATTCGTGAGCCAGAGCCAGGTCTTCTATTATTATTATTATTATTATTATTATTATTATTATTATTAATTGCCTTTGTTCTGATGTCTTGCTCCTGGGCTGCAAGGATCAGGCCTTCTGTCTCCTTCTTCAGGGTCCCATTCGTGAGCCAGAGCCAGGTCTTCTATTATTATTATTATTATTATTATTATTATTATTATTATTATTAATGGCCTTTGTCCTGATGTCTTGCTCCTGGGCTGCAAGGATCAGGCCTTCTGTCTCCTTCTTCAGGGTCCCATTCGTGAGCCAGAGCCAGGTCTTCTATTATTATTATTATTATTATTATTATTATTATTATTATTAATTGCCTTTGTTCTGATGTCTTGCTCCTGGGCTGCAAGGATCAGGCCTTCTGTCTCCTTCTTCAGGGTCCCATTCGTGAGCCATAGCCAGGTCTTCTATTATTATTATTATTATTATTATTATTATTATTAATGGCCTTTGTCCTGATGTCTTCCTCCTGGGCTGCAAGGATCAGGCCTTCTGTCTCCTTCTTCAGGGTCCCATTCGTGAGCCAGAGCCAGGTCTTCTATTATTATTATTATTATTATTATTATTATTATTATTATTATTAATGGCCTTTGTCCTGATGTCTTGCTCCTGGGCTGCAAGGATCAGGCCTTCTGTCTCCTTCTTCAGGGTCCCATTCGTGAGCCAGAGCCAGGTCTTCTATTATTATTATTATTATTATTATTATTATTATTATTAATTGCCTTTGTTCTGATGTCTTGCTCCTGGGCTGCAAGGATCAGGCCTTCTGTCTCCTTCTTCAGGGTCCCATTCGTGAGCCATAGCCAGGTCTTCTATTATTATTATTATTATTATTATTATTATTATTATTATTAATGGCCTTTGTCCTGATGTCTTCCTCCTGGGCTGCAAGGATCAGGCCTTCTGTCTCCTTCTTCAGGGTCCCATTCGTGAGCCAGAGCCAGGTCTTCTATTATTATTATTATTATTATTATTATTATTATTATTATTATTAATGGCCTTTGTCCTGATGTCTTGCTCCTGGGCTGCAAGGATCAGGCCTTCTGTCTCCTTCTTCAGGGTCCCATTCGTGAGCCAGAGCCAGGTCTTCTATTATTATTATTATTATTATTATTATTATTATTATTATTATTAATTGCCTTTGTTCTGATGTCTTGCTCCTGGGCTGCAAGGATCAGGCCTTCTGTCTCCTTCTTCAGGGTCCCATTTGTGAG
>NC_085845.1:205856094-205861094 GCF_035594765.1 Anolis carolinensis | reverse complement strand
CCAGGTCTTCTATTATTATTATTATTATTATTATTATTATTATTATTATTAATTGCCTTTGTCCTGATGTCTTGCTCCTGGGCTGCAAGGATCAGGCCTTCTGTCTCCTTCTTCAGGGTCCCATTCGTGAGCCACAGCCAGGTCTTCTATTATTATTATTATTATTATTATTATTATTATTATTATTATTATTAATGGCCTTTGTCCTGATGTCTTGCTCCTGGGCTGCAAGGATCAGGCCTTCTGTCTCCGTCTTCAGGGTCCCATTCGTGAGCCAGAGCCAGGTCTTCTATTATTATTATTATTATTATTATTATTATTATTATTATTATTATTATTAATTGCCTTTGTCCTGATGTCTTGCTCCTGGGCTGCAAGGCCTTCTGTCTCCTTCTTCAGGGTCCCATTCGTGAGCCAGAGCCAGGTCTTCTATTATTATTATTATTATTATTATTATTATTATTATTATTATTATTAATTGCCTTTGTCCTGATGGCTTGCTCCTGGGCTGCAAGGATCAGGCCTTCTGTCTCCTTCTTCAGGGTCCCATTCGTGAGCCAGAGCCAGGTCTTCTATTATTATTATTATTATTATTATTATTATTATTATTATTATTATTAATTGCCTTTGTCCTGATGTCTTGCTCCTGGGCTGCAAGGATCAGGCCTTCTGTCTCCTTCTTCAGGGTCCCATTCGTGAGCCACAGCCAGGTCTTCTATTATTATTATTATTATTATTATTATTATTATTATTATTATTAATTGCCTTTGTCCTGATGGCTTGCTCCTGGGCTGCAAGGATCAGGCCTTCTGTCTCCTTCTTCAGGGTCCCATTCGTGAGCCAGAGCCAGGTCTTCTATTATTATTATTATTATTATTATTATTATTATTATTATTAATTGCCTTTGTCCTGATGTCTTGCTCCTGGGCTGCAAGGATCAGGCCTTCTGTCTCCTTCTTCAGGGTCCCATTCGTGAGCCAGAGCCAGGTCTTCTCTTATTATTATTATTATTATTATTATTAATTGCCTTTGTCCTGATGTCTTGCTCCTGGGCTGCAAGGATCAGGCCTTCTGTCTCCTTCTTCAGGGTCCCATTCGTGAGCCAGAGCCAGGTCTTCTCTTATTATTATTATTATTATTATTATTATTATTATTATTAATTGCCTTTGTGCTGATGTCTTGCTCCTGGGCTGCAAGGATCAGGCCTTCTGTCTCCTTCTTCAGGGTCCCATTCGTGAGCCAGAGCCAGGTCTTCTCTTATTATTATCATTATTATTATTATTATTATTATTATTATTATTATTATTATTAATGGCCTTTGTCCTGATGTCTTGCTCCTGGGCTGCAAGGATCAGGCCTTCTGTCTCCTTCTTCAGGGTCCCATTCGTGAGCCAGAGCCAGGTCTTCTATTATTATTATTATTATTATTATTATTATTATTATTATTATTATTACTTGCCTTTGTCCTGATGTCTTGCTCCTGGGCTGCAAGGATCAGGCCTTCTGTCTCCTTCTTCAGGGTCCCATTCGTGAGCCAGAGCCAGGTCTTCTATTATTATTATTATTATTATTATTATTATTATTATTATTATTATTATTTGTCCTGATGTCTTGCTCCTGGGCTGCAAGGATCAGGTCTTCTGTCTCCTTCTTCAGGGTCCCATTCGTGAGCCAGAGCCAGGTCTTCTATTATTACTATTATTATTATTATTATTATTATTATTATTATTATTATTATTATTAATGGCCTTTGTTCTGATGTCTTGCTCCTGGGCTGCAAGGATCAGGCCTTCTGTCTCCTTCTTCAGGGTCCCATTCGTGAGCCAGAGCCAGGTCTTCTATTATTATTATTATTATTATTATTATTATTATTATTATTATTATTAATGGCCTTTGTCCTGATGTCTTGCTCCTGGGCTGCAAGGATCAGGCCTTCTGTCTCCTTCTTCAGGGTCCCATTCGTGAGCCAGAGCCAGGTCTTCTATTATTATTATTATTATTATTATTATTATTATTATTATTATTATTAATGGCCTTTGTCCTGATGTCTTGCTCCTGGGCTGCAAGGATCAGGCCTTCTGTCTCCTTCTTCAGGGTCCCATTCGTGAGCCAGAGCCAGGTCTTCTATTATTATTATTATTATTATTATTATTAATGGCCTTTGTCCTGATGTCTTGCT
Source organism: Anolis carolinensis (assembly GCF_035594765.1). Classification (NCBI taxonomy): domain Eukaryota; kingdom Metazoa; phylum Chordata; class Lepidosauria; order Squamata; family Anolidae; genus Anolis; species Anolis carolinensis. Next base: position 205,858,915 of record NC_085845.1, on the reverse strand, counting down.
CCTGGGCTGCAAGGATCAGGCCTTCTGTCTCCTTCTTCAGGGTCCCATTTGTGAGCCAGAGCCAGGTCTTCTCCTTATTATTATTATTATTATTATTATTATTATTATTATTAATTTATTGCCTTTGTCCTGATGGCTTGCTCCTGGGCTGCAAGGATCAGGCCTCCTGTCTCCTTCTTCAGGGTCCCATTTGTGAGCCAGAGCCAGGTCTTCTATTATTATTATTATTATTATTATTATTATTATTATTATTATTAATGGCCTTTGTCCTGATGTCTTGCTCCTGGGCTGCAAGGATCAGGCCTTCTGTCTCCTTCTTCAGGGTCCCATTCGTGAGCCAGAGCCAGGTCTTCTATTATTATTATTATTATTATTATTATTATTATTATTATTATTATTATTACTTGCCTTTGTCCTGATGTCTTGCTCCTGGGCTGCAAGGATCAGGCCTTCTGTCTCCTTCTTCAGGGTCCCATTCGTGAGCCACAGCCAGGTCTTCTATTATTATTATTATTATTATTATTATTATTATTATTATTATTATTAATGGCCTTTGTCCTGATGTCTTGCTCCTGGGCTGCAAGGATCAGGCCTTCTGTCTCCTTCTTCAGGGTCCCATTCGTGAGCCAGAGCCAGGTCTTCTATTATTATTATTATTATTATTATTATTATTATTATTATTACTTGCCTTTGTCCTGATGTCTTGCTCCTGGGCTGCAAGGATCAGGCCTTCTGTCTCCTTCTTCAGGGTCCCATTCGTGAGCCAGAGCCAGGTCTTCTATTATTATTATTATTATTATTATTATTATTATTATTATTATTATTTGTCCTGATGTCTTGCTCCTGGGCTGCAAGGATCAGGTCTTCTGTCTCCTTCTTCAGGGTCCCATTCGTGAGCCAGAGCCAGGTCTTCTATTATTACTATTATTATTATTATTATTATTATTATTATTATTATTATTATTATTATTAATGGCCTTTGTTCTGATGTCTTGCTCCTGGGCTGCAAGGATCAGGCCTTCTGTCTCCTTCTTCAGGGTCCCATTCGTGAGCCAGAGCCAGGTCTTCTATTATTATTATTATTATTATTATTATTAATTGCCTTTGTCCTGATGTCTTGCTCCTGGGCTGCAAGGATCAGGCCTTCTGTCTCCTTCTTCAGGGTCCCATTCGTGAGCCAGAGCCAGGTCTTCTCTTATTATTATTATTATTATTATTATTAATTGCCTTTGTCCTGATGTCTTGCTCCTGGGCTGCAAGGATCAGGCCTTCTGTCTCCTTCTTCAGGGTCCCATTCGTGAGCCAGAGCCAGGTCTTCTATTATTATTATTATTATTATTATTATTATTATTATTATTAATGGCCTTTGTTCTGATGTCTTGCTCCTGGGCTGCAAGGATCAGGCCTTCTGTCTCCTTCTTCAGGGTCCCATTCGTGAGCCAGAGCCAGGTCTTCTATTATTATTATTATTATTATTATTATTAATTGCCTTTGTCCTGATGTCTTGCTCCTGGGCTGCAAGGATCAGGCCTTCTGTCTCCTTCTTCAGGGTCCCATTCGTGAGCCAGAGCCAGGTCTTCTCTTTATCAGCTTTTCCTTCAATTTTGTCAAGGAACTTTCCATGCAGTGTTTTGTTGTGCCAGCTGTCAGCTCTAGTTTGTAGTGCGGTTTTCTTGTACTGGTTTTTTGTCTGCTGTGCTTTGAGGAGTTTCTGATTTTTGACTTCAATCAAAGCAGGTTCTTCACTTTGCTTGACATATTCTGCCAGGGCATGTTCTTCTTCTTTGACTGCTTGTTTTACTTGCAAGAGTCCTCTGCCCCCTGATCTTTTAGGCAGATATAGCCGGTCAGCATCACTGTGAGGGTGCAGGGAATGATGGATGGTCATGAGTTTTCTTGTTTTTCTGTCCAAATTGTCCAGTTCCATCTGTGTCCAGTTTATAATGCCAGCAGTATATCTTATGACAGGTATGGCCCAGGTGTTTATGGCCTTGATGGTGTTGCCTCCATTGAGCTTGCTTTTGAGAATTTTTCTGACCCTTTGTGTGTATTCTTTGCTGACCACAGTCTTCACATGTTCATGCTTGATGTTGTCCAGCTGTAATATGCCCAGATATTTATAGGCCTCTGGCTGGTGACACCTTATTGTTTGGCCATTGGGCATATTGATGCCCTCACTTTCAATGATTTTCCCCTTCTTCAATGCCACTGTCGAACATTTGTCCAAACCAAACTCCATGCTGATATCAGTGCTAAAAATTCGGACAGTGTTGGTCAGAGACTGGATTTCAGTTTCCGTTTTCCCATATAGCTTCAGGTCATCCATGTACATCAAATGTGAAATTTTGTGAGAATTCTTAGATGTTTGGTAGCCGAGATTTGTTTTTTGTAAGATTGTTGACAGAGGGATCATGGCAATAATGAAAAGCAGAGGGGACAATGAGTCTCCCTGGAAAATTCCTCTCCTGATGTTGACAAGTCCATAGCTTTCATTTCCAACAAACAGTTCAGTTTTCCAGTGCTCCATCATGTTTTCAATGAAGGTGCCAACGTTTTTACTAATCCCGATGGCGTCCAGGCACTTGATGATCCAGCTGTGTGGGAGTGAGTCAAAGGCCTTTTTGTAGTCAATCCACGTCATGTGAAGATTAGCTTTTCGGCTCTTACAGTTCTCCAGGATCATTTTGTCAATCAATAACTGGTCTTTTGTGCCCCTGCTTTTCCGTTTGTTGCCTTTCTGTTATTATTATTATTATTATTATTATTATTATTATTATTATTATTATTGCCCCCGCAAGGAGGCTCAAAGCTTAGAATGGAA